>NC_050513.1:5047987-5056330 GCF_002922805.2 Oryzias melastigma
GCCAGATCCTCTTTTATTTTGAAAAAAAAAAAGAAATCACACTTTAAGAGATGCTTGGTTCTTTTTATATTTTATCCCAAAAAATAGACATAATTCATGTTATCAAAAAAAAAGGTAATGAATCCAAATCCTAATTTCTTAAAGGCTAAGGTTAGACTATGCGGCTCCTTCAAGGTTTTGATTAATATAAATATTTTATTGTTAAAAGTTGCAGACTCCTGGCCTGTACCTTGTAAAATCAACTTTTTGAGTTTTTAAGTGTATTATGTTTATTCCTGACTATAAATAATCCCAAAGTGGTATTTTTATCCATTCACGCATTTCTGAGTATTTTTCTAAAAACCTCCACTCTGAGCACCAGCCCCTTCAAACCCATAAAAACCAGCGGGTTCTCACGAGTTGATGTCACAAAATGAGAGTCTAAGCTGCTTAAACACCCTTCAGGCTAACAGTCGCTAGCTTTACTTCTCTGCTAGCTAACACTGGTCGGGGCTACTAAACGCAGATCTACAATATTCGCATCCATCTTTGCAATACTTTGTGTTTTGCTTGTTTTCGTGGGCGAAACCCAGACACAATGCCGAGGCTGGCTCTAAGATGACATCATGAAATGGGCGGTACCCAGAAGCAGCAAAAGGCGGAGCCTCAGATATTGTGTTGTTTTACTTCCAGGTATGAAGAGTTCACATAACTCAATTTTTCATAAATAATGTGTTCTCCCTACCCCTCTGCTTTCTCCCTAACCCTTCAATTGAAGGGGGATTTGAAGGGAAAGGGGTGTCCGAAAAAGTTTTTTAAGGGACTTTGAGTTCTGTGTCCCTCTAGTGCTAGCAGATACGCGCTAACATACCGGACCGGTGTTAGTCCGTCTGAATTCTGAGATACTATTTTTCCATATCTCTCCATTTGGAGAGCTAAATGTAGGGGTAGAATTATTCGGCCCTAGTCGCTCATCCCTATATGATTAACCTACTTATAAAAAGCTGAAACATCGTATTTTTCTTTGTGTAAGTCGCGTTTTTATTTTTAAGTTTGACTTAAAATAAACAGGCTTGTGTTTTTTTCCACCAATAACCGCTAGAGGGCACTGTAGGTGTGTGTTCAGTCATTGCTACTGACATCAATGTAGAAGAAGAAGCGCTATCCTTGGTAGAGTTGTTTAAAAGTGACACAGACAATGAAGAATTCAATAGATTTAGGGATTTATAGTGATATAAATGAAGAGTTTAGTTGACTTGTTGTTATTTATGCTATGGTTATCTGAATATTTGTTCATACATTGTGCAAATATACAAGTCTTAGCTTATTACTCCTGGTTCATGAAAGGAATTAGTTATGGTAGTGAAGCGTGCATATATTCAGTCTATATTTCTATCTATTCTAATATTACAATTTGCCTTATATGATGTAATGTCCGTTCGTGTTGCCATATTTTGCTAAATAAATTTCTCCTAAAAGTGCAACACATCTTTCTCCTTCTTTATTATACTTTTTTGTGTGTCTTCGACTTATACTCCAAAAAATCCTGTTGTTTAATTTGTTTCCAATGCATGTTAGCTTTTTAGTTTCAAACTTCAGAGTCACAATTTGATACAAAAAAAGACTAAGACCTTTTTTTTGGAGAAATTCTTTCCAAAACACACAGTGCTCGGTGAAGTTGGATGGCCTTCAGTTTGACCCGGCACAAGGAATGGCCTCTGGATGAGGTTTACTATGTTCTTACAAAGACAAACATTAGTGCCTTGAGGGCCAGTAAGCAAAGGGGTTTAACAAGCACATCAAGTTCCCCCATTGGATATTCCCAAGGGAATGTCAGACTCTGTTATAATAATTTAAGTCTGGATCCGCATAGGCCCAGGAGGAAAGGATAATTATGAAGAGTCACTAAACAAGATTGTGAGGAGAAACATAAAGCTACAGTTTTTTAGTTCAATGGAAATAAGGATATTTGACTGCAACCTTCAGAAATTTAGATAATGTTTAAAAAACGCACTAAGATGTTAATAAAGGGACATTTTGCAAGTTATTTCTTTATAGGACATATTTTTTAGGAAAATACAGTTTTACAGTCTTGATATTCCTTGTAAAAATATTACTTTTATTTGCTTATCATTTTACTACCCATCACATTTCAGCTATTTAGTAGATTGGGTATTTATTAGGGGAGTCTGGGGATATGATACGTATCGCGATACACGGGTCACAATACGTATTGCAATATATCCCAAGATTGTCCCAGAACTATTTTTATTTAAAGAGTATGACTTTATTTCTTTTGGTAAATTAAGAAATATTCGTTTTTTTAAGGGAACAGTCCATATTGTCTCATAAAAACAAAAACCACACAAGCTGGTCGTGGTGGGCGATACAAATATCCCCAAATAAAGTATTGTGATACTTTTTTCTTTCACCCCTAGTATTCTTTGTTTCCTAAGAAAACGATTCATAAAGAGGAGGGAAGGGAGGCTATTTTACAGAAAATTCTGAACTTTTATCATTTAATTTCAAACATATTTAACTTTAGAGACCAACTTGTACTTAATTAGCGGAATTCTTAACCACAGGTTATTATTTTTTTTGCCTGTTGCAACTTAAGACACAGTATTTGCAGAGATAATGGGCCACGTGGGAAATCTGCCTACACTTGAACGCCTGATACTCCAGCTAATTAGCATTTTCAGATGCTTTTTTTTTTCTTTAAATGTCAATTTTTTAATCAAGCTGATCAAAGTTCACGGAATAGAATAAAAAGAGAGTTGACCCCAGTGGTATTACTTATTTCTTTCAGGGCTCTCTGTCGTTTTTGCCTCTCCCTCTCGTGTTCAGAACTAAGACGGAGAGGAGAGTCATCCTTCCTGACAGCAAGGTGGTCATGCTCCGCCTCCTTCAGAGTACACTCCTTTCGACTGTGTGCAGCTTAGGTTGCATCTTCTTGCCCCACCCCAGACTGCATTGTTGTCATGGAAGCGGCGTTGTCACAAAACTGGCCTTTTAACATCCCTTTGTCATTACTGGACTGCTCTGTAAACACATTAGCAGATCTAAAATCCTTTGACAGGGAATGTCCTGACCTTTGGATATAAATAAAACTGTTTGACTCGCCGACCGAACAAACGTCCAGCTCTCAAAGCGACCGTCGGTGGCCGCGCTAATTGCTTTAGTGTGTTTGTGTCGTCGGCTGCCAAGCTGCACGCCGACTTGGCCCGCACACGAGAGGGAGTTGGACAACGGGCCTTCAGAATCTGCCAACATCCATTTGACTGCTTGGCAGGAACACAAAGGGGATGCAAAGAATGAGAGCAAAAGGGAGCAAAGCAGGAAGGTGAGTGAGAGCTGTCGGAGTTAACAGGCCAAAGAGCAATGCGCGATGGCGGAGAGGATTAGGCGCAGTGAGGAGCAGATAATATCTTCTGATCTGGTTTAGCCTCTTTTTTTTCTGTTGTGTAGAGCTTTACACAAAAATCAATACCTATTGACTTGCCATTAAATGTTTTCCCCTAAACTATTTTTGTCCTTTTCGAATTTGTTGCGATTTGCATCAAATTTGGCGATGAGTGACGGCATATCAAATCCCAATCTTTTGCCACTGGTTCTGGCAGGCAGAAGAAGAGAACCAGAAAGAGGAAATCTTCCCCAAATTCTCTGGATGGAGACCCTCGGAGGTCGATTTGTGCGTGTAATTTCTCAGAGGCTTGTATAATGGGCTTGACACTCAGCCTTCTCATTGTGACCATCAAGCGACAAGCCCCCGTGTTAGGGCGTCGGCCATAATTCCTCTCTGGCAGTCGTATTGAAAGTGTGCTTATGGAGAGTTCTGCTTGACAACACCATAAACTTGGGCCGTGTCAAAGCTGCACTGGAGACGAAACAGGGATAAGAAAAAAAAGGATTTTTATTTTTATCTTGCTCTCCAGGGATGGTTCAATATCATATCTGTTGTGAAAACACTCTGGATTGCTAGAAGCTACAAACAGAAAACTATAAATCATGAGACTGTTCTCTAATCTGTAATGGCAGCCTGCAGTTATTCCATCACGATGAGTGATTGACTGCGCTGGAACTGCTTCTTTTTTCAGTGTAATACTGCAGAGAAGAATCTTTTAATTCAGCTGTGTTTAACTATGAAGCATGCGTTTGTCACAAGCTAACAAAAAAAACATATATTTGAGGGTCAAATGTCTAATTCAAGTTTGCTGTTGCCCGTCGGAGAGTGCCAGAGAGCTGCTGATTAAATGAGTCTTTTAGGAATTGGATGCTGTTCATACTGCTGAGTGAAGCATTAGCCAAAAGCTAGAATTAGCATGAGGGGGGAATCAAAAACCAAAAAGATAATTTTACGTCTCTTAAGTGTTATTTGTTTGAGCCGCGCCAGCGCTAGTCTCTACGAAGAGTCTGGTTGATGTGGTTACCTTATCAACTGTAAAAAATCCTTTTTGGTATTGTCGACGTACCATTTTTATGTTTTGGTCATTTAAAAGATTGTGATAAATCATTTGGAATGACAAAGCGCAATAGAAAGTTTTGGAGGCGGTACAGCCCTTCCTTGACCACAGACGAAGAAGACAGAAGCTAACTTACGTTTCACAACAACGGTCTTTGTATCGTCCTCACTGTAGTCAGCCTCTTTGTCGAGATAATTTTAAGTCACATTTTACTATTAGAAAATGGGTGTAATGTTTTCTGTCCTCAAGCACTTTTCAAATACGTCTTTTTGTTTCACTTTAATTAGCTTTTAGCTTTGGGCTAAAAGCTCAGATCGCTAGCTATGTTAAAAACCAATCTAGCTTTTAGGTTCAGGCTACCTATGTTTTTATTATAGCTAGCAGTCCAATAGCTTTGTTATCAACATAGCTAGCGGTCCACTACCTTATTTTTAACATAGCTAGCGGTTCACTAGCTTTGTTTTCAACGTAGTTTGCGGTCCGTTAGCTTTGTCCTCAACATAACTAGCGATCGAACAATTGTGTTTTTAATATAGCTAGCCATCCACTAGCTTTGTTTTTAACATAGTGGTCCGCTGTTTTCAACATTGCACGCTGCTAGCCTTGTGTTTAACTTTGTTAGCGGTTCACTAGCTTTGTTTTCAACGTAGTTAGCGGTCCGTTAGCTTTGTCCTCAACATAACTAGCGTTCGAATAATTGTGTTTTTAATATAGCTAGCCATCCACTAGCTTTGTTTTTAACATAGTGGTCCGCTAACTGTTTTCAACATAGCTATTACGCCGCTAGCCTTGTGTTTAACTTAGCGATCCGTAAGCTTTGTTTTTAACATAGCTAGCGGCCCTCTAGCTTTGTTTTTAACATAGCTAGCAGTCTGCTAATTTGTTATAACATAGATCGCAGTCTGGTAACTTTGTTTTTTAACAAAGCTAGCAGTCTGCTAATTTGTTTTAAAATAGCTAGCAGTCTGCTAACTTTGTTTTTAACATAACTATCAGTCTGTTAATTTGTTTTAAAATAGCTAGCAGTCTGCTAATTTGTTTTAGCATAGACCACAGTCTACTAACTTGGTTTTTGACTCAGCTAGCAGTCTGCTAATGTGTTTTTTAACATAGCTAGGGGTCCATAAACTTTGTTTTTAACATAGTTACCGGTCTGCTAGCTTTGTTTTTTAAATATCTACCGATCCAAGTAGCCGCTTTATGTCACGGGATGCAGCAAGATAGGCAGATGTGAGTTGGAGTTATCCTAAACTTCAAAAAGGTCTATAGAGGGGCTCTAATCCATATGTCTATATAGGAAGAGTCGGGAGGGAGAATATGTTGCTTGAACAGCCAAAGCTTCCTCGGACCCCTACCCCGTGTGCAGCTAGCATCTGGCGCATGGCGCACATAGGGATGGGAGGGGGAGCAAGCCTGTACAAAACAGAGAGCTTCTCCTGCTGGAACCATCGGTCAAAGTAATAGAGAAACATCAGTGGCGTTTATCGGTTGAGTTTTTTATATAAAAACGACACCAATAATCTGAAATTACACAAATATCGGCTGATACCGATACAGGCGCCGATACATCAGCCATCTCTAATTCAAAATAATAGATTGACTGAATAATAACCGTTTATGTCTCTATAGAGGTCTATGGGATTTTGGGTTCTTGGAACCAGCAGGTACTTCCTGTTTGAAATGCATGGGGGGGTATCAGTCCAGTTCTCATATCCAGGTAATGGTGTAGATTGGTGGAAGAAAATTGGTTCTCATAGATTTAAAAATGAAAAAGTTACTAATTTAACCTGACAAACTGGACCGCTGGAGTCTAAATATTTTGAAAGTTCATAAGGGCGGGAACAAAAAGACGGACAAATATGGTCAATCATTGGAAGTAGTAACTGGACAAATCATATCCAGCAGGCATGATGTGTCCTGTAATTACAGCATCAGTCAGCAGCTGCTTTCTGGGTGATTCAGTGAGGGTTTACCCTTTAATGCGGGCGCTGCTGCTTTAATAAATGCCACACAATCCAATCCATCTTGGTTACAAGACATTCCCGCACTCTACAACAGTTAACAAGGCCTAGCTGACGTCAGACGGAGGGCTGAAATAATGCGATCCCCCACACCACCACCTGCTAGGAATCAGCGAAATGCGAAGGAATTTTATGGCCTTCTGCTTAGTTTGGGAAATTCAACGGAATATTGGACCATCAGAGATTCGTTTATTGAGCGCCCTTTTAAAGGCCTGGCCATGCACTCTGGCTCCCAAACACACACACACATATACACACAGCAGACAAGCTTCTCTTTTCCCTGCAGAAATCTGCTTCAACAAGATAAGTGTGGGACTTGTAATTGTGCGAGGGCCCTCATCTCTCCGCGCCGGCTGATAATGGCGCTGTGAAAGCCTCGTGCTCATTACGCTCGCCTTTGTTGTTTTTATTGCATGGCTCGGTTGATTATTTTTTCAAGAGAACTCGGAGGGTTTAATGCTCTTCCTTGTTCCATAAACCCAACTGCCACTGCAGCACACAAATAAACTGATAAATAAAACCGAGCAGAGGGCGACAAAAACGGAGAATGCTGCGAAGCACCTTTCACTTTTGCGATGAAACATTCCCAATCGCCATGGCGATAGATGAAACTTCTCGACGGCTTTCTAACTTAACATAAAGCACAGCGTTTTTTTGGGCTATGACCAGCTCAAGTGCAGAAGAGCGAGGAGGCATAAAAACGCAGATAAACACGATATTCATTTCCACTGCGCAGGAAAAAAAAAAAAAAAAGTCAGTCAGCAGATTGCGTGTGCTGTGGTTCGCCCATTATCTCTAAAGGAACGAGATTAGACGCTACCTCAGGTTTAGTAGCCTATCATAATAGAAGCAGATACAGACATGCTCCTGAGTTATTATTTACAAGTCAGCCTCCACAGAGTCGCTCCACACAGCAGGAGCAGTGAAGTACAAACATTTTTACTTCAACATTTTCTGGCTCACTCCACATTGCTCGATAAGAGAAGACTCGGCAGCATCCACCGACCGATTCTGGAGAAGATCACAGCTAACTTTACACTTTCTGTGCATCATTGGCTTGAGAATTTGGCAGTTTTACTACCACTTTGTAAGGATTTTGAGATTTGAAAAAGTGCAATATGGTTTAAGATCTCAGTATGCTGTTAAGACAAAAAAAAAAATATCCACTTCTAATTATCATTTATTTGGATAAATAATGGTAGTGTCTTCCCCAAACTAAAACAAACAAAAGTACTAAAATATTTTTAAATAAGACAGAAATCAATAGGAAAAGTTAAAACGCGAAAGACGACAATCAAAAAAGATAGGAACTGAGGGACATCGTTGATTGGATGATGATATCCAGTATCGCTTCATAACAAATAATGGTTGGTAATCAATAATGTCCCATAGTACCTATCTTATCCAGATTCTTATTGTGCTTCACCTTTAACTTTTTATACTGATTACTAGAACTTACTTTAGTTTTCCAAAAGGTTTCATTTTTATTTTCCTTTGTTCGTTAGAATTGTGTTTTGGTTTCTGGAATTTTACTTTAGTTTTTAAAATGTCATTTTTTTGTATTATTTGCTCTCACTCCCAGCTCGTCATATATGGACGTATGGTTCATGGCCATCTCCAAGGTCACTTTTTGACATGCTAGCTGTTTCCACTAAATCATGGATACCCAACCTCTGGGACGTGGTAACAGACACGGAACCGGTTCCAGGTTAGGGTAGGGTAGGGTACCTGTAGTGAGCTAGGGTACCGGTTATGAATTAAACAACTTGTGCTCAACAAGGTGATTTGGTAGAAGAATATATGACTATTTGTTAAAATCCTCAAACTCTACTCAAGGGTCTTATTTCAACCATTTGTATTTATGTTATTGTCACTACTGT
>NC_050513.1:5056657-5063334 GCF_002922805.2 Oryzias melastigma
AGTATCGCTTCATAACAAATAATGGTTGGTAATCAATAATGTCCCATAGTACCTATCTTTTCCAGATTCTTATTGTGCTTCACCTTTAACATTTTATATTGATTAGTAGAACTTACTTTAGATTTCCAAAAGGTTTCATTTTTATTTTCCTTTGTTCGTTAGAATTTTGTTTTGGTTTCTGGAATTTTACTTTGGTTTTTAAAATGTCATTTTTTGTATTATTTGCTCTCACTCCCAGCTCGTCATGTATGGACGTATGGTTCGGGCCATCTCCGGGTCACTTTTTGACATTTTAGTCGTCATTTTTTGACATGCTGGCTGTTTCCATTAAATCACGGATACCCAACCTCTGGGACGTGGTAACGAACATGGAACCGGTTCCAGGTTAGGGTAGGGTAGGGTACCTGTAGTGAGCTAGGGTACTGGTTATGAATTAAACAACTTGTGCTCAACAAGGTGATTTGCTAGAAGAATATGTGACTATTTGTCCTCAAACTCTACTCAAGGGTCTTATTTCAACCATTAGAAAAATAAGACACTAATTAGTATTTATGTTATTGTTACTACTATACTAAATATACATAAAATGTTGGGTTTTTAAAAGATTAAAAGGAAAAATTTGGGATTTCTAAAGGGCTTGTATTCATCTGCATGCAGGGTGGTGCTTTTATTTTGACAGTTTCCTTCTGCAGTTCTCGCCTCCCCTCCTGTCGAGTCTGACCTAAAGATTTAGTTTACTGAATTAAGCGCCGAGCAACAGAAGCCAGATTCATCGTGGAGCTGTCTTTAGGGAGGGCGTGCTCTGCAGGAGGGAGGACATGGACAACAACCAGAAAGCTGTTTGTTTTGCCCAAGAGAGAAATAACCGTAATCTCCTTCTCATGGATCCCTGACTTCACCAGCTGCAGTGTTAACATGTCACTCACCTACTGAATACTCTGTCTTTATTAGGATCCAACAAAAATCTAACTTGGATAGTTACAAAATAAAAACAACATTGAAGAATTTTTAGTTTCTTATGTTACCCTAAAAATTAGGACAACAATAAAGATAGACCCAAATAGTCAATAGTGGGTATTTCCACCATTTTCCATCACTTAACAGTCATGTCTTGTAGTTCTCACAAGTCTTAAGATGTTCTGAGGCGTTCCACTCTTCTAGTCCTGTATATAATTTTGCCAGGTCACTTGGGGGTTCCATCCTCCAGTCTCTGCTTCAGCTGGTCCCAGATGTGCTCTGTGGTGTTCAGGTCAGAGGTCATTGTTGGCCAAACCATATTGACGATTGGTTAAGGACTTGTCCGCATCACTTTTTGACGTGCTGGCTGCTTGTAAAATCAAGGGTCTGCAACCCTCGGGACGTGCTACCGGATTCAGTACCAGATGCCTACTGGTTCTTGGGACACGTGCAGTACAGATACCCTAACCCAGTATCAGTACCCTAACTCAATACCAGTACCCCAACCCTGTACCTTTACCGGGTTTTATTTGTTTCCAATTCGCACCTGGTACCGCGTCTGGAACAGGTTCCGATCAGGTACCGCATCTGGTCGTATGTTGGGTTAGGGTACCGGTACCAGGTCTGGGTATCGTTGCGCTAAGCCCATGCTAGTGGAATTGGGGGATGATGATGCAACACATTCTCATCTCCAAGTCATCTCATATTGACGATTGGTTAAGGACTCGTCCGCATCACTTTTTGGCCTTTTTTGGTGTCCCCAACGTGTCGGTTTTTGACGTGCTGGCTGTTTGTAAAATCAAGGGTCCGCAACCCTTGGGACGCGGTACCCATGATCTAACCCAGTATCGGTGCCCTAACCTTAACCTGGTACTGTTCTGCATTTATTTCGCACCTGGTACTGCGTCTGGCACAAGTTCGGTTCAGGTACCGCATCTGGTCCAGTGTCGGGTTAGGGTACCAGGCTTGGGTATAGGTTAGGGACCCGTGATTGAATACGATCACGTACAACTTCAAAAAGTGATGCAGAGGGGTCCTTACCAAACGTCAATCTGTGACGACTTGACAGTGAGAATGTGTTGAATGATGAGGTAAGAACTTACGTGACTTGGTCAGCTCCAATAACCAAATCGGTTTTGCGGTTACTGGTAATCCCTGCAAAGACTGTTGAACCATTTCCACAAAAGCCAACCTAGGGCCCACGTTGACCGTGGCGTTTTACTCACCTCCAGCAATCTCCAGCAATGCTGACAACTATCATTTATATGCATGGTGGCCCGACACACTTGTCCAGGTCACATGGTCTAGTGTTCACTGCAACCGTTCAGGGTGGTGTCTTGGTTGTGAATGGCTGGTGTGGAAACCATTACACTAGTACCATCACATCTGGTAAACGGACCTGCAGCTGTGTGGCATTTGCTAAACCATATCTGAGTGTATACGTCCTTTAGGTACTGGTCATGGCCAGTGATGGACCGCAACCATGACCAGTACCTAAAGGATATATCTGAGTGTATATGTCCTTTAGGTACTGGTCATATGGCCAGTGATGGACCACAACCATGACCAGTACCTAAAGGACATATCTGAGTGTATATGTCCTTAGGTACTGGTCATGGTTGTGGTCTGTCACTGGCGGGGCTCCACTCCTGGGTCTGCCACAAACTCTGACAGTAGTTCTCTCTTGATGCATATCTGCAGATGACTTTTTGAAACTCACCAATTTCACCTGCAGCATCTGACTGTCTACTACCAATCCGAAGTTATGCTATCGCCAGATGGTGATTCTTGTCCGTTAAGCAACATCTTGTGTTTATGGCTGTTTGAATGACCAACTTGGAATGAGTTACATGTTTTAGAATTTTTTGTTTTGGCCCCAAGTAGTAAGACACCGTGAAACCATTATGTGGAAACTACAAAATAAAGTGTCTATCACCACAATATAATTGTCTCCCTATCCAGAAAATCTGTGAAGTGAAACAAACACTGTGTTGACTACATCCACTGAGTTTTTCACAATATGCCTAACTTATAGTGAGTAGTACAAATGATCTGCTCTTAAGTTCATGCTGTTATGAGTTGTTCAAGTAAATAACTAACAATATTTGTGTGGATTCAAGCATCACTGACCAAAACGCTCCATAATGACCCCGATTGTCAAGAATGAGTTTTGACGGACACTTTCTGAGCAAAGAATAAGCCTCGCAAATTTCCAGACTTAATGGAGCATTTCCCCCAAACAACCAGTGACAACCAGAGGAGCAGATCAAAAAAAGAAAACACACACACACTCTGAGGTGTGAACCCACCATAACGGCCCCTCTGCAAAGACAGGGAGAGAGGCAGAAGGGATCCCCTGACATGCAGCTGTCATCCTGCCGATTCATGCCAGTGCATCCGTCATATATGAATGTGAATCATCTCCCATCCACATCCCAGTGTTTGTTCATTCTTCTGCATCACAGACTGGAGAATGCTTCATTTTTTCCAGGACAGTAGCTAAAACTAACATTAGTGGATACAGATTTTGTGAATATATGAGTTTAAGCAGAACTGGCTCCACTAATCATAGTTTTTTTTAAAGTTTGGTATGTCCTACGAAGTGTATAATTCTAAAAAAATATGTTATTTTCTGTATGCTATATTAAACACTAGGCTATTTTTGATTTAGTTTGGTCTAAAAAGTTATTTTTAAGATAGATTTTATAAGGTTCACATTTCTGCTTTATGATCTATACTATCCACTGGTAGAGGTAATAAAATGAGCCTTCAAACCCCCTGATCTCTTGGTCGATCTGTTGACCGTCTCAACCTCTGAACAAATTCTGAACAAACTATTGTAAATTGTTAAAACCCACCCTACAAGATAATATAGCCATGAGGGAAAAAATACCCCAAAATCCACTGCTTACAGCAGAATATATTTTTGAAACATAAAGAAAAAAGTCAGATGGTGATAGTGTACCATATTATGGGTTATAGGGACCAGAGGTTTGGTCAATATTTCGTTGACCTTGTAAAGTTGTTTCTGTTCGGTCCAACTGAACAAAATATCTGAACCTTAAAAATAAATACATTTTAGAGCCTAAATTATATCTCATGAGGTTGTCCTATTACCAAAACTCCCTCAAGTCCCTGTTAGATAGTAGTAAGTATTTGGCAGTTAGTTTTTCAGCAATTGGTCTCACTTTAAAATATTATAGATAAACTTCAACTGTGAGAGAATTAATATATATTTATAAAAAAAAAAAAATCCAAGAAATCATTTTGTTGGATTTTTTTAAGAATGTATCTCTATATTGGAGCACAAAATATAATAAAAATTCTTGTCAATCTTTTTTAATGTAATCCTGGCTGTCAACGACAGATATCAAAAGTTTCCTACAGGTCAGTGGTGCTGATTTGTAAGAAATCCGGATTACCTGAATCAAGTGTGTTTAGCCACTTAAGAGCTTAATTGGGAGGTTTGTTGGCAAAAATGTCAGGTACTAGCCCTTGAGGCCCAGAGTTTGACATATCCCACCCTAATGAACAAGAGCAAGACATAAACGTTGTCAGAGTCCAGGCGTGGGTCGAGGTAGGAGGCAGGCAGGAAACCGAGGAGACAGGCAGAGATCAAAAACACGGAGAATCACACAGAGAAGGTATAGTAAAGCTGTAAGAGGACCAAACAAGACTTCGCACTGAGCAGAGGTTGGAGAGTGACATATATGCAGGGTGGTGATGAGAAACAGCTGAGGAAGGCTTGCACCAGAGAGAGATGGATCATGGGAGATGTAGTATAGGAAGGGAGCAGGGCTTGTTAATATTCATGCGAGAGCTCCCTCTGGTGGTTAGAGGTAGAAATCGAGGGCTCAACTCTGACATATACGTTATAGGATTTCTCCATATTCCTGCTGTTATTTTGGTCCATTCATCCATGCAGATCTGCTCAAGAGCTGGGGTGTTTTTGGGTCGTTTCTGGGAAAACACAGACTTTTAAGTCCCTCCACAGATTCTCTATTGCATTGAGGTCCTGAAACTGGTTAGAACCATGAAATGTTTTCATACGTAGCGACACCTTTGTTACCAAGGCGATGTGTTTGGGATCATCGTCATGCTACAAGATCTAGCCGTGTGTTCACAATTTTCTCACAAATGGAAGGAGGTTTTTGTCAAAAATGTCTTTTCATGATGATCAGTTGCTTTGAAGAAAAGCAGCCCCAAAGCATGATACTTCCACCCCCATGCCTCACAGTGGGTTTGGTGTTTCTGGCATGCACCTCATCAGAATGGTCTCTTAAGAACATTAGATGGGTCTGGAAGTTCTAGCTTAAGCAGTAGAACCTTCAGGGTTCATCAGGATTTTAATTCTTAATAATATATTGTGTTACTATGGTAACATTTGTTACTGTGGTCTCAGCTCTCTTCAGGTCATTGACCAAGATATCCATTAAATATGTATTTTCTGCTTGATTATGCTAATTAATTGCTTAAATAAGACCAGACAAAGTGATTTTGTGAATCCTTTTTCAACATTCTATCTCTCACAGTTGAAGTGGATATATGGTGAGGGTTACAGACCTCTCAGTTTTTGTTTTTTAAGTGGAACAACTTAAATAATCAATGAATCAACATTTTTGCGCTTGTCAGACTTAAATCAAAAAGATATATATTTTTTTTACCTCTGTGTTCAATGCAGCTCCACTGTTTCTTTATGTGCAAGTAGTAAAACTTAAAAAAAAATGAGTTCAAGAGGGATAAACAATTGGCTTCTCATTTAGTCACTTCAAATATTTTTGTTGGTTTTCATCAAAGAAAAACTGCAAAGTCAATATATAAAATGTTCTAGCAGTTTTTCTCTCCATCACTATGGAGGGTGAAGCTCAGAGTCTCTTTGTCATGCCTGCCACAGTATTTTTCTTGGAGGTCCCTCTGGGTTTTCTGGAGGTATATGTGACAAATGGCCTCCATCTCTCCGGTGACTCGCTGAATGATGTGGTGGACAGTGGAACAAGGCATCCCCAGCACCCTGGAGACCACCCTGTTAGATGCTTCACTCGCCAAGCCAGGGAAGACATCTCCACGCTGAAGCACAAGAACACTGTGCTCCTTCTCCTCTACACCTCGTGAGAGTTAGACACCAAAATGAGATCATTTGAAGGAGATGAACCATTTTAGATGTTTAGATGCAGGTCTGCTTAGTTCATATCTGTGAGGAAAACATCTCTAAAAAGCATCACTTTTAATGATAGTGTTTTTATCATGAATGTGCATTCTGTGGTCATGTCATTTTCATGATGAGCTTATTTGAATTTGACCTTTGAACTCCTTGAAGTTCTTTTGATTTAGCTAGTTAACTAATTACATCACGTGTGTCATAGTCAAGGCCCGGGGGCCGGATCCGGCCCTCCAAGTAATTCTATCCGGCCCTCCAAATCATTTTATTTTATTTTATTAATGACCCAATATTATCTTGGGTTTATTCAAAACTTGTGTAATTTTGACAAAATATATTTTATGGAGAGTAAAATACTGAAGGTTATTTAAGGTTTATGTTGATTTTCTTCTGCTAGTTTTTTGGACTATTTTGGCATTTACTATGATTTTTTTAGGCTATTTTTTAGTTTAGCTAATATGTCAGCTATATGCTAGCTTTTTCGGCTAATTTAGGCTTTTTAAAAGTTTTTTAGGCTCTTTTGGAGTTAGGCTAATATTTACACACTAGCTGTTTTGGCTAA
>NC_050513.1:5063662-5066328 GCF_002922805.2 Oryzias melastigma
TTAATTATCTTGGGTTTATTCAAAACTTGTGTAATTTTGACAAAATATATTTTATGGAGATTTTCTTCTGCTAGTTTTTTGGACTATTTTGGCATTTACTATGATTTCTTTAGGCTATTTTTGAGTTTAGCTAATATGTCAGCTATATGCTAGCTGTTTCAGCTAATTTAGGCTTTTTAAAGGTTTTTTAGGCTCTTTTGGAGTTAGGCTAATATTTACACACTAGCTGTTTTGGCTAATTTAGGCTTTATCCAGTTTTTTAGGGTGTTTTGGAGTTTAGCTTTCTTTTCAGCTACATGCTAGCTGTTTTGGCTAACCTACGTTAATGGGAATTTTGCTAGTTTTTTGGACTATTTTGGGATTTACTAGGATTTGTAGGCTATTTTTGAGTTAGGCTTATATTTACACAGTAGCTGTTTTGGCTAATTTAGGTTTTATCCAATCTTTTTAGGGTGTTTTGGAGTTTAGCTATTTTTTCAGCTACATGCTAGCTGTTTTGGCTAATTTAGGCTTTTTTGTTTGTTATTTATGCTATTTTGGAGTTTCGCGAATATTTCTGTTGTATGCTAGCTGTTTTGGCTAATTTGGGCTTTTCATTTGTTTTTAGGGTGTTTTGAAGTTTACCTATTATTTCAGCTACATGCTACTTGTTTTGGCTATCCTAGGGTGAACTATGATATAGCTATGAAACACTGTAGTCACGATTATGTTTCAATGATTACTATGAAGACAATAAATACAAATAATAAGAATCTGGAAGATCCTTCAGTCCCAGTGTCTCTTATAATGCAAAAACTCAATCTTAAGAAAGTAAAACTTTTTGTGTCCTGCAAGAAAAATAATCTTTTCAAGACAGTTTTTCAATAGCTAAACAATCTTAGTTCGAGAAAACACGTTTTGGTCACTAATTTTTTTCTTAGAATACGAATTCTCGGTAAGACCATTTTTTCTAATCCCATTGGCACATTTTGGGGCTCTTTCAAGAAAACACGTATATCTAAGTGTACTCACTTACCAGTATACTAGCATATCTGTCCATTCTTTAAAGTTACTGCAAGTACTTGGATCCAAATGACCAGCAGCAATCCCGGCGGAGAAAAGGGGAGCAAGTGTTCACACACAGTAGGAGTCATTCCTACTGGTTTAGAACTAATAAATTACATTTTAGCAGATGTACTGTGTCGCTAGTCGTGTAAAGATGTTATAACACTAGAAATAAACTGTAAAAGTGCAACACTGCCCTTTTGAAAAGCAAGCCAAACCTAAAACAAATTTTCTAAACTCCATCAAACCACTTGTTTTCATAAATTCCTCCTTCCTCTTATTAATGGGCTGCTGCTTCCCAACACCCCTGTGAGGAAAGACCCGCTAACAAGAAAAATAAGCTTCAGAATACTGGCATGATTGGAGGATTCGAGAGAAAGAAAAAAAAAAAGGGTGGCAAAGGTGAAGACAGAAATACATGAATATTATCTCTACTCCATAAATGCAGCAAGCAATCTCCTATTATGAGGTTCCCGTAACGCAGAGGAAAATAATAAGGCTGTCTCTTCTCTGGAACAATAATGAGTTTGCATTAAAGTGGTTGTAGCTGCACCTCTGATTCTGATTGTGACCTTCTCTCATCTTCCCTCCTGTTCTTTTCTTCCCTGCATCCTTTCTTTGTTTTTCTCTTCTTTCTTTTTTTCTTCCAACAAATCTGTGTGCTGAGAGAAAACTTCTGGGCATCAGTGCCCTGCAAATGCTATTTAAGGAACTGAGTCATCATGTGGCCACGGGGTGCAATGACTGGAGTAGCCATGCTGTATGAATGTCTGTGTCCATGTCTGTTGGTGATATGCGAGGAGACGTTCAAATGGAAGACCCAGGAGGACTTTCTTCTTCTAAACATAATCGGTCATTTATTATGAATCTTTGGCGAACAATACATAAAGATGCTGTCTTTTCTGAGGCTTTTTCATAAGAAAATGTTCATTGAAAGAAAACTGTAGGAACTGGGCTGCAGAAAATTCTAGGTCACGCTAGGTCTTTATTGTTGAGTATACAGTGCACCTTTTTTTTCATTAGATGGTTCCACCATTCATAAAAATATGAATGTTATTCACAATCAGGACTTCAACTCAGCGTAGATTCTAAAGCTAGGCTCACACTCTAGGTCAGGGGTCGGCAACCTTTGACAGGAAAAGAGCCATTTGATCTAGAAGGAGCCGTATAGATTTATTTTAACCTTTAAGAAATTTGGATTTGCATTCATGACCTTCTTTTTTTGAATAAATATGAATTATGTCTTGTTTTTGGCATGTACAAAAGCAAAAACAGAAAAAGAAACTAGCAACTCTCAAAATGTGATTTTTTTATTACATTTTTACCTTAGTTAACGCCTAATTACCCCAAAAATTAGCTTGTTGATTAATTACTAGCTAACCTCACAAATAGCCTAAAAATCCAATAGATAACAAATTACCCCAAAACGTTAGCATATTGCTAAAATATTAGCTAAATTCCAAATTAGCCTTAACAAAAACTCAGTAGATGTCAAATTAGCCCCCCAAAAAAGCTAGCTTGTTGCTTAAATACTAGCTAACCTCCAAAATAGCCTAAAATTCCTCATAAACTTTAGCCTGTAGCTAAAATAGGAACAGAACTCTAAATTAACCTTAAAAGCC
>NC_050513.1:5066346-5090225 GCF_002922805.2 Oryzias melastigma
TAGCTATTCTGGCTAATTTAGACTTTTTTGTTGTGTAAGCTATTTTGGAGTTTAATATTTTAGCTACATGCTAGCTGTTTTTGGCTAATTTGGGCATTTTTTGAGGCTTTTTCTGAGTTTAGCTAATTTTCAGCTAAATGCTAGCTATTTTGGCTGAATTAGCCTTTATTTGCTTTTTTAGACTATTTTGTAGTTTAGTTAATATTTTAGCCACATGCTAGCTATTTTGGATAGTTCAGACTTTTTTGTTGAGTAAGCTATTTTGGAGTTTAGCTAATATTCCAGCCACATGCTAGTATTTTGGCTAATTAGGGGGTTTTTTGTTTGTTTTTTTAGGCTATTTTGCAGCTTAGCTAATATTGTAGCTACATGCTAGCTGTTTTGGCTAATTTGGGCGTTTTTTTGTTTTTTAGGCTAATTTAGAATTTGGCTAATATATCAGCTACATGCTAGCTACTTTGACTAACTTTTACTTTTTTTTGTTTTCTAGGCTAATTAGGTATTTAGCTAATATTTTAGCAGGCTTTCGGCTTCAGTGATTTCAGCTATAAACTTTAGCCTTTTTATCTATGAATTTCAGCATCTTCAGCTATCAGCACTATCATCTTCAGCAGCCAATTCAGGTTGCTATAACTAGTTTTTATTTAGTTTAAAGCTAATGATGGTTAAGATGTGTGCTTTACATCTAGTTTGCACATGATCCAATTAGTCGACTAATCGGAAAAAATAATAGATGATTAGTCGACTACTAAAATAATCGCTTGTGGCACCACTGGAAAGCAACATGAATAATTGTTAGCTAGACCACATAAAACGCCAAATTGGTAGTTGTTAGTGAGATATTATTTGGCTTTTCTGTTCTTCATATAGTTTTTATTTGATATTTTTACAGTTTTTGATGTCTGCTTTGGGATAGTTAATATACAAATCGCAAACATCATTCAAAAAAGCTTTTATTAGGCAAACTGATCCTCTACTCCTCCAATTACAGGGGCATTTGAAGCCTTAGTGGTGTCCGAAATTGTTTTATTTTAGGCTTATCTAAGCTAGAGGTCATGTCTCTCAACTGGAAAAGGGTGGTTTGTCCTCTTCAGGCGGAGATTTCTTGGGACGGTCTCGAGCCTCTTACAGCAGAACTGAAGGGTCGGATGATGGATGGATGGAAACAGAGTTCAAAAAAAGTAAATAATTTTTCTTTGTCACTGCTAGCTACGTTAACACAGATCTAGCCTACACATAGCTTAAGATTTGTGAAAACTAAAAACAAAAGTTTTTTTTCGGAGTGGGAAGGTAAAAAAGATGCTACGGTTATTAGGAATATTGAGGAAAAAAAAAAACAGCGGTTTAGCTTTATTTACCATTTCGTCCCTATTCTCACTTGCAACAGCAAAAAGCATGTTTCCTGCCACACCACTTCTCATCTGCATGTGCAACAATTAAAGCTTAGCTAGCATGCAGCTAGCCAACAGGTAGCTAATTTGACGTTAGCTGAGATTCCAGCTAAGTCAGTTGTTTTGTGTGTCAAGAAACCAAAACTGTTAGATGGATAACGTTTACTAGCATATGACCATGAGATTTAATTAGTAGATGGAAATAGGAGCCACTGTGAATGGATGGTAGGATAGAAGGATGGACGAATGGAAAGATATAAAATTATTGTACATTTTGATTCCTTTTGATTTCTTAGTTATTATTTTTTATTTTGAAAAAAATATTTTTTTTTAAGTAAAAATTTGTATATGGTATAAAAATGTAGTCATGAATGGATTATTAAACCCATCTTTCATTTTTGAATCTGCTGGAAAGAGTGCAGAAAGCCTATTTGCCCTCCATCCTCATTTTTGTTCTTCACTCTGTCCACTGTCATAACCTTAAAATGTAATTGCAGCTGCTTTTTGGACAGCCCTGCCAACAACGTACCCCTGGTATTTTTAGATATTTTTCTGGTGAATAATAGCACTTTAAAACATGAGTAGACACGGACAGAGAGAAAAAGTAGAGTACAGCAGATAGAAACTGAGCATCTAAAGGGTGCTCAACTTCTCTCATAATGTCAAGTCGAATTTCTTGGTCCACAACGGGAAATGATAGCAATTACAGCTAACATCTTCTTCAAAGAGGACCTACTGTACTTCGGAGGTACCTAAATATGGGACTTCTGGAGTCTGTCAGATCTACAGAGGGAAATGTTTTCACATTTGACAGCATTGGGATCCCTGTCTCCTTGATTACCAAGATCAGAGTGCAGAGAAACAGAGCTTTACTGTTGCTTGCAACTGTGTGTGACAGACTTGTCACCACAATGCTCCAATGAATACGCAAAAGCACATTATTGGTGACATGTCATTTTGTCTCCATTTGGATTGCTGGTGAACAGCCAACAATGGGGTTTAGTCATGGCTGATTGTCACTCCAAGAAAAGGAGCCACACAACTTGGAAGCTGTTTTTTGTCGCCGTTTGTTTTGACAAAGTGACACAAAACAGTCTTTAGATGAAAATACGTCTTTAAATGTGGTGTTTCTTTTCATCATATATTCATAAATCTGTATGTTATTCCTAAACCTAGTTATGTATGTTTGAAGCAAAAACTTATACATCTGTGATTTAAATGTAAAAAGGACTTTTATTCCAGTGACATATTTGTAGAGTCACTATTCTAAGTTACTGTTGTGGTCTTTTTGTGCCCGAATTAGTGCTGATGGGGTCAACTTGTTCTAGCTGTCACAAAGTTTAAACTTTTCTTTCTGTAAATGTACCTAAGAAAGGTGGAAAACATCTTCAAGGACACGTTTTCCTTAAAGCTTTAGTCACAACTGCCCTTTAAGGGTGGATACCAAGAACAAAAAATGGGCAAACTTGTATTGCCGCAAGAAATATTAAGGTCGATGACCGCTTGATGAGTCTGTAGAGTGAACATTTTCATGTAAATTGTTTTCAACGGGCAAAAAACGGCTGTGGTGAACACCTAGACGTAGGTGAGATGTAGGTATGTCATATGGATTTATTCATTTATTTCAACTCCCCCAAATCTTGTGCACTGTACAAAAAGTCTGTTAACCCCTGTGCTATCTTATGGGGTCCAGATGACCCAAGCCTTACATTAACGTGTTATCCACCCCATGACAAATGTGGATGAAGGTGGACATGATTTCATGTCTGCCTTTGACACCAGTGAAAATCAAAAATCATTGAAAAAAAAAAAAAGTTTTAACACACTATCTTGTAGGGTCCAGATGACCCCACTCTCAATGTCAACATACCTATGATAGCACAAGGGTTAGTACTGTTTACGTGCTTGCATGTGGTCTGACGGTTAGCTGTCTGGTCCAGTATTTTGTATTCGTAGAATGGATCCATGGCCCCTGTCGGTTGTAGGTCCATTGAAAAGTAGAATGGAGCAGTTTGGGCGAAGCCACTGTAGCCACCCGTTGATTGAGAGAAAGTGATGACAACATTAGACAGCACCAATACAACGCTCATGTAAGGTAACGTTTCCAACGCGGGTATTCATCTTAGCTGCTCGCAATCTTCTTTCAAACAACATTAAATTCCAGTTACAAACGATGTACCAGAAGTAAAGCAAGAAAAAGACGAGCTCCTGGATGAACTCTGTTGTTATTGCTTTTCTAGTAGTCGCACTACAGTGTACCGTGAAAACAAACCGTTCAGTGGAAGCAAGGATTAACTGAGTGGAAACACTCTCCTGAATTAACTGGACCGTACCGTACCACTCCCTGCAGTACTGGAAAGAGGCTTCAGAGTAAAGCTTGTTTGGGCTTCTTAATGACATTAATATCATCTGCATACTTCGTCAGATTAGCATTTGCGCGCGGTCAGTAAATATCCGGTACATGCACCTTACCACAGACTAGAGTGTGGCTTAAGGGCATCGTACGAAAGGATCCCCAATACATCATCGGTAGGTGCAACTTACATTATCCTTAAAAATACCCCACGATACCACACGTTACAGCACGCAGGACAACTGTAGATTTACATGATGTCCTTAGCCCTCATGCTGTCTTGTGGGGTCCAGATGACCCCACCCTTACATTGAGGTGTTAGCCCTTCCGTGATAAGGTTGACAAGACTGCATGTCTGTCATTGGACACCAGTAAAGATCAACAATCATTGAAAAAAAAAGTTCAGCGCACTGTCTTGTGGGATCCAGATGGCCCTACTTTTAATGTAAGCAGGCCTAGGAGAGCGGAAGGGTTAAATGTGACCTTCAAGACACACCTTAAGATGGGTCCATGCCTGTACAACCCAAAGTACCTGTAATTGTCAACCCGCGTAAAGGTGCCTGTGACTAAAGCTACAGGCTAAAACAGGGGGTGTCCAAATGCAGGCATTGAGGGTCGGCCACCTGCTAGTTTTCCAGAAATCCGACCTTATCTGCTGCTGATTGCCTTGATAAAGTGTGTTTGGCCAATAAGGTTGGAAAACATCTACTGATTTGGATGCTCCTGGCCAATAACATGTTCAAAATTAAACAATACTTACCGGTACTGAGTTAAACACTCGCCTCTAATGAGTGGATGGAAATCGCCATAGTTAGCATTTGTGCTCTTGAATTATTCACCAAGAAACATCAGTCCAATACGATTTTTTTTTGTTTGTTTGGGAGACAGGGGATGATATATCAAATCAATCCTCATTGCTGCTAAGAAGCCAAGAAAATCTGGCCTGCTGAGCGGCTGTCTGAACTCCTGTGGCTGAACTCATCTTTTTTCAGCGTTTTAATTATGAATGGCATTTGCTGAGAGGTGGAGCTGCTCAATAACTGCCAAAAGAAGATGGAGGTTGTTCTCTGCAGGCGAAATCTATCAATTTTGCAAATCAATCAATCACCCATTAATCTATTGGATCTAGGGGGGAAACTTTACCTAGTTTTGTTTAGATCTACAAACAAGTATTGGAGAAACTTTATTTGAATAACATCTCATTTTAATATTGCATACAAATACATATATATATATATAACAATAATATTATATTACATTATACATACAATATATTACATTATATATTATATAATAATATATTATATTATAATTATATAGTTATATTATATATATAATATATATATATATATATATATATATATATATATATATATATCTAACACCCTTATATATATATATATATAAGGGTGTCCAGCTTATCAATATTGCATATATAATTCATTAAGGCAATCAGCTCTTTCTCCTCTCCACCAAATTGTCGCTGATACCATCTCCATAGTGTGACATTTGTTTCAGCGGGAAGAGATAAAGATTTATGTTTGAGTAATTGGATGCTGACTCAAGCCCAGTTTTTGTGGAGCATTAAGTTTTCATCGATTTTACTACACTACTGTACAACAATGTGTACAGCTAACATTACAAGTAGGAGCATAAAAGGGAGAGGTTTGAAAAGCTATCTGTACAAAAACTTTCCCTTTAATTTCAGCAACTTTTGACTCATCGGCCGCATGAATAAGATTATTAATAGGAATGTAATCCCATCTGCAAATGAGATTACTGTTTTTACTTGCCTTTGACATCATAATGATTAGGCATATAGGTTAATTAAAGAGAAGTTGGTTTTTTTTTTCTTTTGCTGGAGTTAATACCATCATTAGACACATTTGCATATTGTAATTCTGGTTTGGGTTTTCACTGTTTAGAGATGACCTATGAGAGAAGATTGAACAATGTAAGATTTTTACTCTTTTTTTGTGTGTCGTTGATTGTTTAGTGTTAATGTTGGGATCAATGAAAGCTCTATTGCTTCTTTGCAGACCACAAAACTAATTAGGAGCTAGATATTGTTGGTAATAGTCCGTAGTCAACATATATACCTTTGCAAAATACTGATACTGTACTTTACTGGTTACTTTTTTGGGGATACAGTACCTATTTAACATAGCAAACTCATAAAGAGTGCCTAATCAATCTTTAACAACTACCAAGGAATAGCTGAAGTTGAAGATCTTCTAAAGTTTTCTTGAGTTTCCGTACAATGCTAACAACTAGCTCCAGAGTCAATTAGCTGTTTTCAATACTGGTAAACAAATAAAGGTTTAAAAAGGCTTAGATTAATAAAAGTATAACTCTTTCTCACCAAATTTGATTCAGCAATTTTAGACTTTCTTCCTTGCGGTGTCATTACATTACAGAGTTCCCTAATTTATCATAGGGGTTACATTCTAATCATAATCCAGAAGGCAAGGTCCGTAAGTAGGATTGCATATGTTTTAAGGCTGTAAAAGTCTCTAAGTACAAACCTTACCTTGAAAACTAGACCAGCATTATAGAAACAAAATAACGAAGATTCATGTAATTTGACAAAATGTATGCATTTTGTACTGGATACACCAGATAGAAGAGACAGACTACAGTCTATGGCCAATCATGATACAGGACATACTGTGCTGTAAGTAAGTGGGATTTGAACCCACGACTTTTTCAATCTCAGGGTGGACCCTCTACCACAAGGCCACTGGTAATCTAAGTGTCTGGTCCAAGGGGTGTCCAGTCAGTCCTCGATCTGCCATTGAAGTTCCTTATTGGCCAAACACACCAGATCCAGGTAATAAGCAGCAGATAAATCCAGCAGGAGGCCGGCCCTTGAGGACAGACTTTGGACACTCCCTGATCTAATTGATTTTTTAAGCATACTTATCAAAAATAATGTTATCTGGTCTAAAAGATTCATTCTAACAACAAATCTAGATTTCAAATGTTAACTTTAGAATATAACCACAACTACATAAACATAAAAGGCTTACACAATGTCTCCTTTTTAAGCTAGTTTAATATCAGCTATATATACTTTAGAACCTAATATCAGCTAAAGTTGTTTGTTTTCTCGATTTATCTTTATATTCCGACACTAAGCACTCTAAAGTTCACCTCACAGAAAAGCTCCACTTCACTTCCAGGTTGCAGGACACGAGTTTATTGCTAAAAGATTGCAGCAGATCCCCCGGGGGGCCTAATTACAGCTATTAAAGTAAGACTGATGGGTAAAAGCATGCGTGTGAAAAGGCACAAATAGAGGACATATGCGAGTGTGAAGGTAAGACGATTTCAGGATTTCGCCAGACCCCTGGGAGGGGGTGGGGTGGGGCATGCCATTTGCTCGGACTGATTTACATTCACACACCACTACAGTAGATCCCAGTGCAGCCACCTCCACCCCACTGGATCTAGAGCAGGATAATTAGTAATCCATGACTGTTATTTACAGTCCTGGGTGGTTGCGCTTTGTAGAAGGGAAGATGTAGAGGGGAGAGAGATGGGAGGGAAGGCAAGGTGAACAGGAGTAAAGGGGGACAAGAATGTTTTTAGCCTAGCCTGCTACCCTAGCCTGCTCCGGTTTTGAACTATTGGTGTTCATAAGGCATTTCCACATAAAGATGGACTGCTTTCCATGTTCAAAGACAGGTGGATAGGTTATGTAGGGGGACAAAACTTTGGGTATAAAAGGAGATGGAAGGATAGCCACCAGATGGCACTGTTGTGTGGTACATTTTTCCATCCCTCTCCTGCCTTTTTCTAGGTCTGTGTTTCTACCTCACGTTGTCTCCAGCTCCCCAACCCTCCATTTCCCTCTATCCATCTTTTTTACACCCTCCCTCTCCATGTGTGCACAGCATGTATGATGGAGCTGGTTATACAGCTGGGAATTAAACACACAGAACTGTAGTGTTCCCTCAATGGAAGCTAGGTGCTTGAGAAAGCCAGAAAGGCGTATTCAAGGAGAGCTTTTGTTTGTTTAATTGACACAAACGCCCGTTTACACCAAAGTCGGAGCTTCAAAGTTAAAGATGTCTCTGTTTTCTTTGCAAGAAAGGTGAAAACTAGATGATTGCATAACTAATACTAATCAGAGAAGTTCCATTTGCACCAAACGGAGGTAGGAGCGTGACTAAGCTGGCAGTGTTTGGTAAAAGTCAAGCGTAGGTGAGTAATCAGCGTGGACGGCGCATGTGAATGAGGATACTCGACGCTTACTTGAGCTGTTGGGAGCGAACAGAGCTTCTTTACTTCACCAAAAAAAAAAAAGCAGGTAATAATCAACACGAGCGAACGGCGTTTGAACTGATCAGATCTCCACAATGGCTGGAGTTCTCACTTGACTATTCATGCGTGCTCATGTAATCATTTTATTCATGATTTGATAGATGGAGCTCAAATCAGACTCAAGGTTATCCCACTCAACATGAACCAGTTTCAAAGCTATTTACATTACAGCTGCTCTGTGACACCAAATGAAATGACATTTTCCTTCCTGGGAGGGCAATCTTATTTGCAGTTAGAACTTTGATTATGAAATCCCGAGGTCGATACTAAAATGTCTATGATATACTATACACATATACACTCCAATACGACTACAATGAAAACACTGTATTAGATCAACTTTGGCCTAAAAAATCTCTTCTAACTTAATGGTTTTCTCCTTGTTTTCATTTGTTTGAGTCTGGTAGAGGCTGTATGGGGTTCCATTTGTGCCAAAAATATGTTTTTGCGTCCACTGTCTACATCTTTGGTCCATTGTCTATGCTAGAGGTCTGCAACCTGCATCTCCAGACCCACATGTGGCTCTTTTATCTCTCCATGGTGGCTCTCTGGCTAAAGAGAAAATAAAATAAGAGTTATTTTCAAAAAATTTAGAGTTTAGCTTCTGTTTTAGCAACATGCTAACGTTTTTTGCTAGCTTGTTGTTTACTGGGGTTTTTAGGCTAATTTAGAGTTTAGCTTCTATTTTAGCAACATGCTAACGTTTTTTGCTAGCTTGTTGTCTACTGGGGTTTTTAGGCTATTTATAGTTTAGCTTCTATTTTAGCAACATAATAACGTTTTTGACTAATTTAGTTTAGTACTAAGTAGACATTGAACTTTCATATTAAGACGAGGACCGCGAAGTATCGACTTGGGGGCCACAAATGCTTGAGACCCCTGGGCTAGAACCTCATTTTGGAGACAGAAAACAAACAAGCCTTAACTTAAAAAATGTCTTAGGCACAAAATGAAGTGCAAAATCCAAATTGAAGATACTTTTCACTCTGAATGGCTATTGGTCAAAAGTTAAACAAGAACAGTTGTTAAGATGTTTCCTCCCTTTCAGTTTTTGGTTCAACACCATTTATTTTTCATTGGACAGTCAGCTTCAAGCTGATTGGAATTCAAAAATACTGAACCTTGGTGAGGTTTAGCGACAGTGTGAATGCAAACATTGACTGAGCAGTTGACCAAAAAGCAGAAGTTAATCAAAAATCATCAGGTTCCTGTTGGACATGGGGTCTAGACTGATCCAAACCAAAAACCCTGAGAAAAAAAAGAATCTTAGATTTTGAACACTGGCTCTTTGAGAACAGTACAGCCCGCGAGGAGCTCTGACCTGAAAAAGAAAGTAATGTTTGAAAATAAACACACACTGGTTGTACTAGTAAGACTTTTAAGCACCATCCTCCCCCAACTACTCACAAAACAATTTCCAACAACTGGTAAAGTACTTTTTCCAACAAAAATGTAATGCAGTTTATTTACCCTAAGAGAGTATGCTACAAGCACTTTAGATAATAGAAAATCATATTTTTTGCTGTTTTATTGTATTTTTAAGCAAAATCAATTATACTAAAACATTTTGTAAGGATGCAAACTGTTTCCAACAGTCATTATTATTATTATTATTAATATTAAAACAGCCGTTCTTTTAGCTAGCCGAGGTGGTATTACTAATACTTAGGGTGTATTCAGACCGGATACATTTGGTCCACTTAAAGTGAGCCAGAGTTCATTTCCACTGATAATCTGGAACAAATGTTCAGTTTGGATGCACCCAAGTGGATCCTGATCTGGGACCAGGAACCAGTCTCTGACCCATCTTTTGAGGTTTGTTTCCAATCGGTTTGACCTTGGGTTCTCTCTGAGATTCCTCAGTCAGACTACAAAGCGAAATAATTGGACCAAAACAGCCACCGTAGCCGGTTTTCACGTGATGATATAATATATAATATCAAATATAAAAAAAATCATAAAACAGTAAAATACAATAAGAGAAACTATAAAAGCAATAAAACAAAATTATACAGTAAAATTAATAAAAACAAGCTGCCTCCCTGGAGTTAAAACAGGATAAAAAAATATGTTTATAAAAGTCCTTCCTTCATGGCCGTAACCATTTTACAGCATGTCTCCATACTAAAGTAGTGGTAAAAAGTGTTGTGCCGCACGTTGATTCAGACGTTCAAAATTGGTCACCTCTAGTCGCTTGGCCCCGCCCTCGTAATTCCTCGCCAATGAGTGAAGAGATCTTTAGTCACGGGGTTTTGCTCCGTAACATGAGAGTTTCTTCCTTAGCAGTCTGAATACGGACCAAATAAGGTTCAGGACCCAATCCGAAACAAATCAAGCGGTCTAGGACAGGAACAAGTGCGTTCGAATATACCATTAACCCTTGTGCTCTTGTATAGGGTCCAGATGACCCTCAGCCTTACATTGACGTGTGATCCCTCCCATGACAAAGGTGGACAGGATTTCATGTCTGCTATGGACACCAGTGAAGATAAAAAAAACGAAAAAAAATGGAAAAAAAGAAAAAAAAAAGTTCAGTCTGCTGTCTCGTGGGGTCCAGATGACCCTACTTTTAATGTAAGCATGCCTCGGATAGCTCGGGGGTTTCAGAAGCTTATATTGATGATTTCTATATAATTGTAAATAATGATACTAATAGTGACTCAAAAATTGGTGGGTACAAAGATTTTTTTTTTGGAGGGACAGCTAGCCCCCTTTGGGCCCCCTGTAGCTCCGCCCCTGAAATTATACTAAAAATAGCAATAATCGTCATTTAGATATATAATTAGAGTTAAGACTGTTTCAGAAAGTATTTTTTGGGCATGTTTGTGACTAAAGAATAATGAATCTAGACTACAGCAGCTAGGTTATTTGTAGTCATTTCTAAATTGTCTAACAAACAAAAATTTGTCCTACATAGTTTTCAGAATCACGTTACTTTGAAAGTTATAGGGAAAAGTAAACATGTTTTTGGTAAAAGGTACATTTAAACATGTACACAAACATTTTCCAAGTTTATGTTTTTTTTTCAAAGTGAGTTGCAATGTAAGTAAAAGCTTTAAACTTGGTCAAATAAAGAAACGAGTTTACTGAAGCGCAGCATTCTCACTGCAACAAAGGCTAATCTATACATGCGGAGATGTTCTTTTTCTACTGGGCAGCTTGACAAAAACAACAAAAGACACAAACTCAATACACAAACAAACTGCAATCGCAAGATTAGGAGAGTCAACACTTTGATAGCAGATTCAGTATAAAGAAGCAGCATAAAAATATGGTTAACATTAAAAGTGAATATGCTTCAAAACTAGAAAACAGCAGAAATATATATGTATGTATGTATCATCGCTATTTTTTTAATAGTAGGGCTTGAACACTTTGATCCATCAGCATAGTTTTATCTTTGTCTTCTTGACTTTTCATTTCTGCTTCTCTTGATGTTTTAATTTTTTATGGTTACAACCCATCTGACACCAGTTTATGCTTAATAATGACCTCTTCACCTGCACAAGGCCATGACATTCCTTTAGATATATTTATATATATATATACACCTAGATTTATTTTCTAGCTTTGGATTTATATATATATATATATATATATATATATATATATATATATTGGAAGTCTATCGCTTTGATAGAGGATAAGGGCTGTGCTGATACCCTCAACGACAAAGCAGAGGAGTCCTTTGGCAAAAAAGTATGTCTAGACATCTAATTCAAAAATGACCGAGTGACTGATGGCTTTGCTGGAGGAGGAGATTGAATGTGTGGGGGATCTCTTTTTGTGTGTGATTTCCTGAATTCTAAAATTAGAGGAATAAACATGTTTTTCACAAAGATCAGAGAATATAAATCAAATATCTATGCTTAATAGCTTTATATATGTTTTGTTTATATCCTTTTTGACATTATTATACAATTCTGTAACAGAAACTGCTGCTGAAGACCAGATAAGGTAGTTCAAATGAAGCAGGGATATTTTTACAGATAAGAAAACAACTTTACTTGAAGTGGATCTAATCTCCTTTTGACTTAAGTGATTTACGCCCCGAGGGCAACATATTTACCTCCAACAGAAAGGAGAGCTTTCTTTCAAGGTGCAAGGTGACAGCAAAGAGAAATCCAGTGAACTACGGACATTTAATCTAATTTTAAACGCATACAATTTGAGACGGTGGAACATATAATGTATAATACACCCTACTGTATTTGTAATTAGGTGAACCAGCAGATTAAATTGAGATGAACACCGGCCAACACAGAGGAGGGAACAGATTTCCTTTAGCTAGGACTAACCTCAGGGAGCGGACATCTGCTTTATCCGGTTGAGGGGAGAGGACACTGGCAGCCGGGACCGGGAATACCTGCCGTGAGGTAGAAAGAAGAAAAATCCAAAGTTAATGACGGTAATACCCACATAGACTTCCGCGGAGGGGTAAGAATGAGAAGGAAAAGAGGTGGTTAGTACATAATGGGAAGTCCCCCTTCAGCATTGGCCTTTAGCAGCATAACTAAACCCAATTGCTCAGGGGCACCAAAGCGAGGCGTGACCATAAAATTTAACATCAAGAAAAGATTATGACCAAACTTGGCGTTGGAGGGTGTGATCCATAAAAGCCTCCACGCCGTTTATGGATCATCAAGAGACGTTACATGTCTTTCAAATTGATCTGATAGAGTAATTACTGTGATTTGACCTTTTATTTTGAGAATTTCCTGTAAAACAGGATGTTTCTCAAGTTGATGAGATACATCATTTGTGTGAGATTAAAAAATGTAGAATTTAGTTCATGATGTTCACACTGAACAAGACGATTCTTCTTTTTCTACTGTGTACTACCGCATGTCCGCCACCTACAGCTGGAAGAGGCTTAGAGCAAAATGTCAATGTTTTCTTTCACAGCTCTATTCCAATATATGACAAAATTGGTGACATAATTCCAGCTGGGCACAAACATTAACTATCAATTTCTCCTTCATAATCAGTTTTCTGAGCTTCTGTTTGGTGCAGTGTGATTCGCGTGTTGTTCCTCTTTCCCACTTCCCTCCGGAGAAGCGAGAGAGGTTTCAGATTCCTGGTGGATCACCCGTGCTCCTGTTCTTGGCTGTGGACCCCGCCTCTGGCTCATCATTGCTCATCTCTGAGTGGGAGTGACTTCTGGTGGATTTTCTGTTCTCCAGTTCTTAGCCGTGGACCGCGCCCCTGGCTCGTCTTGGGTGTGGACCTCGCCCCCACCTGTCACCTAGTCCTATTTGGGTGAACTCTATTCAGATGTGTAGTTGTAGAGTTAGATGAGCTAATTCTTTTTTAATAGCCCTGGTAAATCGCCTGTCCATCCTGGGAGAGGACTCCTCCTTCATGTTGGCACCCCTGAGGTTTCTTCTTTTTCCTAAATCAGGTATTTTAGGAGTTTTTCTTACCGGGAAGGATGGTCTCAGGGCAGGGATAACCAGTTTTATTTAGTCTGTTTTGTTTAGTAATCAGCTACTTTTTATAATTTATGACCGACCTTCAGCATCTGTACAATTACCGGCATGAAGCCCAATAATGCAATTGTTTTTGTGATGTTGGGCTATAAAATCAAATTGAGTTTTCAAATGATTGGCACTTCTGTGAATTAAAAGGGATGCTATCAATACCTCACTACCAAATCCAAGTCCTTGATTGGTCAAAAATACAACTGGTTTAAGTTTCAACGCGTGATCAGAGGCCCGACGCATTCTCACTCCCTACTCGTCATATATGAATGTGGGGTTCGGGGCCCTTAGGTGCCACTTTTTGACGTTTTGAGTTCCCCCAACTCATCATTTTTGACATGCTTTCCAGTAAATCAGAGGTCCCCAACATCCGGGCCGGTACTGGTCCAAGGGCCACTTGGTACGGGGCACATACAAAGAAAAAAAGGCATACTCTAATAAAGGGTCCCCAACCATTGAGATGCGAACAAGTACCAGTTTCTTAACCCGATTCCCTAACCTTAATCCGGCAGCGGTTAGGATACCGCGTCCTGAGGGTTGGGGACACCCAAAAGAAGACACGGAGGGGGCCCAAATCATACGTCTATATGTGACGTTAAGTGTGAATGTAAGAGTTTTAAACAAAAAAGCCTGAAACATGTATTTATGCACCTTTACAGAGACTTGTCGTTGGAAGTGGCTGCTTGAACGTGCATTGCCAAGGGTGTTGTGAACCTAGCTTAAAACTACTAGTTTCTTTACAGTAAAAATGAATGCCAAAGACATGTCATCCAGAGTGGTTAGACAACATGACAAAAAGGAAATATAAATTATGTTGAATCTGATTAGAAATTATTGAATCTATCTTCACTCTATTTATTCTATGAATCAGCAAACAGTTGAGATATTGACTTTCCTTTACTTACTACCTGCTCACTTCCAGAGAAAACTGTACAGTTAACTCATATATGTAATGACTTATTTAAACTCAACAGTTTGAAGTCTACCTTAAATAGACAAGTCCTGAGGCAATGAAGAATTATCAAGGGCTGCATTTCATAGAGATGTGACTGTTACCGCTTTCATGAAAAAGCTTTCAAAAGGTAATGAAATGTTAGCAGGTTTCTCATTTCTTTGCCTAAGGGCCTTGTTTTTCTGTGTTTTCTGGTCTACTCACACCAGTCGATCTATAGCGCTAAAGCACCCACCAGGGTTCTCATTGCCAGTGACAAACCAGGCCTGAGTTTGGACGCTGTACTGTAAAGGTGGTATGAGCTACTCCTGTTGGTTTTCCAATCACTAATTATCGGATAGAGGAAGAGTTTATGGAACTTTAGATGTTTAATATTATCTGAGGTGTGGATTAATAGAAATTGAGGTTAAATTTCAACGGACATAGAACAGACGTTTTGATTTTGTAGCTCTTGGGCAATTTTTGCAAGTGAACTCTGGTGCAGTACACTACAGTGAACATGGACAGACTTTAAGGAACCAAAGAGGGAAAGTAAAAAAGTATCATAGAATAAAAGTAGATTAAAGAACAGCAAAAGTCCAAATGCTACAAACACTCTGGGCACGTGTGTACGAGCTAAAGGTGGATTTTTATATAAACTTTTAACAACCTGGACCGTCGCTAGGCCCACTATCCGATACTAGTGCATGTACTCATAACTGAAAGAGACTTGGTCCAGCGGCCGTGGTGCAGCGGTAGGGCGGTCGACTCCCGCCTTGCCCACCCATGTGTCGAAGTGTCCTTGGGCAAGGACCCCTGAATTGCCTCTGGTGGGAGGTCGGCACCAGTGTTCAGCAGTGGAGCCACCACCAGTGTATGAATGTGTGTGTGTGAATGGGTCTGTGATTGTGAAGCACTTTGGGCCCTCGAAGGAGGGTAGAAAGTGCTATACAAGTATACAAATATACGCCATTTACCATTTTTTACCATTTTACCAAAATTGTCAAAGTGGTGCAAATTTTGTGAATCATGCTCCAGGTTATTATTTATTCTTTTTATAGTTTAATTCCAATAACAGGGTTCCTACATATTTCCACAAGTTAAATTTAAGACTTTTTAAGACCTTTTTAAGATAAGATAGTCCTTTATTCGTCCCATGGTGGGGAAATTTCAGAACTTTAAGACCTTTTAATTTATGACCTTGCATATGAAAAATTAAGACCAATTTGTCTGCCTAATTTCCTGTAGCTGATTTTATATTTTATTTATTTATTTTTAATCAGTGGTCGGCATACCGCGTGATGTTGATAAACGCACTTTACTTACACAATCGTGTTTAAAAATTTTACATTTTAGACCAGAAAAGTCACACGGAAAAAGTTTTAAACTGCAACATTTTTAAGACCAACATATCAAGATTTAAGGCTTTTTTATGCTTTTTAATGCCTTATTTCCACATTTTCAAATTTAAGACTTTTTAAGACCCTGCGGGAACCCTGGATAACAGGATCTGGTGTCAAATTATTGTGGGTTGGTACTTCCATGTTTTAAAAAAGGACGCTATTCATACGTCATTTTTAAATCCGAGTCCCTGAATGGTCAAAGTTTAAATAATTTAACTTTTTTTGCGCATTCAAAGGTTTAGCTAGTTTTCATATTTTATGACTAATTTTCTGCATCTGGAAAATTACCGGCACGAAGCCCAATGAGGCAAATTTTCTTATTGATATTGGGCTATAGATAAAATTGAATTGAATTGGTGGTAAAGCTTAAAAATCCTATTTTAAAAACTTACCGGCGAATGAACGTAGTATTTGGAACGCAGAATCCTGAAGATATCTTTACATAGACTTTTCATTGAAAGTGGTCAATCTTAAGTGTATTTCCATAAGCATAAGAGAAAAACATTCCATGAGCAGAAGTGGAGTAGTAGGGAGAAACGGATGCTCGTAGATGTTTATCACCTAAATTTATGAGTTTTAATTGCTGGTGACCTTTTTAAACAACACTGTCATTAAATGTGCAATTGCTCTAACCATATGTTTAACGTCACTAGTGCAGTGTGACAAGTTGACTTAACTAAAAGAAGGTGTGAAACTTGTTTTGCCAAGGATAACTAAAAATACCAACGGTATAGAGTATCGTGATATCATAGATATTGTGAGCCATGTATCGCGTATATCATCGTATTGTGAGGCACTCAGTGATTCCCAACCCTAGTTGATGCCTATTATAAATAAAAATGGCATTAAATTGGTAGTTTTCCATTATATCTGGATATTTCCAGGTGTTATTAAACTCCTTTGGACTATAAAGGAGATAAAACTTCCTGTATATGATGCTAGTACATTGGTATTTCCAATTTATTTTTACATCTTGCTGAAAAAAACCCCTTTATATATATAACTGTTTTGTTTGGCTTTCTTCATCACTGAACCTCCTCAACAGTCTTAGCACTTCCACGGAGTTGTCAGCAGCATGCCTGATCACAAAGACTCCGCCCGGTCTGTTGATTTAATCCTTGTCTGATGTTGTCTCAGTTCGTGGCCAGACTCAAATGACTGCAGCGTCAGCCAACTGGACATCTCCTTTCGGCTGTCTGATAACCTCCCCCTCCCCCCCCGTCCTCTCCCGTCACTCTGATTTGATCGGAAAGCTGATGAGAAGCAACCCCAGCAAGGTGCTGCTGTTTACCAAGGAACGTTTAATATCAAGCTCGGCGGAGAGAGGTGAGCTGAAGGGGATCAGGGTCCACTCAGAGTGGTGTCGCTGAATTGTTTAAGCAGTCTTTAATTTCTCTTATCGGGCTCGGGGAAATGTTGACAAAAAGTGTCTGGTACCCCAAACAAAACTGATGTTCTTTAAATAAATTTAATGTAAATGTATCAAAATTAACTAAACAGTGTTATATTGGTAAAACCTCAAAATCAAACATACGTCTAAGTCAAAAAACAAACCACTTCAAATGAGATTTATGGCCAAATCACAATTATTAAATATGTATAAGTGAACAACTTAAGCCTTTCATGGCACCAACACTTTGAGATTAATTTAACCCATAGCTTTAGACTTTGACAGTCTTTCGACTACCGCAACTCTTCAACCGTTTTACAATATTAATGTCATTCAAGCAGATTTTGAAGTAGACAAAAAAGTCTAGCACTGATGTGCAACACCTTACAGTATGGAAGTGCTAACGCAATCTGTGTACATCGATTCAGTTGTAAAGAAAAGCAACTCCAATGTGCAACGCTTTGAATCCGAATTCCTCCCTACCCCTCCAACTGAAGGGACGTTTGAAGGGACAGGGGTGTCCAAGTGCTAGCTTGAAGCTCCGCACTAACATAGCTGACCGGCGACTATTGATGACATCATCGAGTGGGAGCAATGTCCAAATTTGAAGACCTTGGATTTGTTTGCATTCTCCCCCAATCCCTAACTACTAAAAAACTATATAGTACAGGACTATATAGTCCCCAGGATTTTTAAGGTCATTCGGACACGATGTTCACTAATTTTCTTTCGTTTTTCTAAACACCAGATGTGATGTTACCGATTTCACTAAGTGAAAATTTAATAAAAACGAACATTCTACGACGTTTATTTATGACTCCAAAATGTGAATGCTTTATTCAAATATTACATTTAAACAAGTTTTTTTTTGTTCGAAATTGTTTGACCGCAATGCATTATGGTCTATATTTTCTAATCTAGTGACCATCGGTGTCTGCTAGTTTTTCGCAAAGACTTCTGGGAAATTTCCAGTGCACTCGATTATGGAATTAGTAGATTTAGATAGAACTAAAAATGGCAAATGCACTATATAGTGATTAGGGGGAAATTTGGATACGACTATCTTTCCTCAACTCTCCATTTGGAGGACTAAATCCAAATTCTTCCCTTCTCCCTTCCACTTCATTTATCCCTCCAAACGGAGGATGATGAAAAAGATAGTGTCTAATATTTCGGACGTGACCTTCCTTTCGATGACATCATCAATAATCACCGGTCCGCTAATGTTAGTGCGGAGCATCCAGCACTTACATTTACATAACAACAGCAGTTTTATAACTTTAAAAAGGTCATGCTACAACAAAAAAGTCATTACTTACATTTAAATGTTAAACTTCTCTGGTTCAGAGCGCATCCACGTGAAGAAAAGCGCTTCTTAGTGTGACGCTGTTTACTCTCGCAATGGTGGACTTTGGACCCCTTTGTTTAAAAAATAATAATCCGGACACAACTTTAACTGGCACTTCAAATGAAGGGGGAGGGGTAAGGGGAAGGGGGAAGGGAAGAATTCGGATAGGCCCTTAGAATAGCGGATCTTTTTGACCAAGAAATAAGACTCTTTGTAGTGCTCCAAAGATTTCGCTAAACTCAAGAACTTAGTGTTGACTTGAGCTTAGGGACATGTAAATAATTATATTTAGCTTCAGAAGACTGTCCGGTCTGGAAATTAAAGCTCTTATTCATTGGGGCAAGATGAGTTTAAGAGTATAAAACCAGCATTTAGCCAATTGTTACTTCCTTTGTGTTATTAGAAGTCTAGAAAACATTAATCTTGGTTGTAAAAGCCCTATATTTTTAAGTTATTATTTTTTCCCCTGAAAGTATAATTCAGATTATCTTAATTTAGCCTTTAAATCTCAATTTTTCAGTAAAAATGTTCTATATTAGCATGAATTTGCTCCTCCCCTTTCATCAAGGACCAGAAATACCCCAACACAACACAGCTGCTTCTCTAGATCCATCATTTACTGTATCCACCTGTTTTAACCGAGTGAATCATTACTGGATCCAGAGGGTCTCAGGACTCCACACAGCATGCCATTTGTTAACTTTGGTGCCAAGCCTTTATGAATAAAATTACAAATGAAAAATTTAGTTTTCTTCCGTCCCATTAGGAATTCCATCTATGTTTCACTAGCATACTCTTTTTCTTTTTTTTGTCCAATAATTTGAAAAATGACATGTCATGGATCAAGCCACAGAAAAGCCTTTCTACTGGTAAGGGTCCATTTTTCCCCCCCTACCGTGGTACACTAATGGTAATTTGTTTTCAGATTTAATAAATGTAATTACATACCAACATGTCAGAATGTACAGGCATATCGGACCATAAGTAGAATCAGAATTTAAGTCCAGAACTGAAGGCAAACTTTGACAATCCATCACCATGAATGTACATTCTAATGGCATTTATGCACTTTCTCAAACATTCCTTGCATTTCCCAAGAAATATTAATTTAATTTGTTTATGTCTTTTTAAAAAAAAGAAACTTGTAATAAATTTAGTTTTAAAGGTACAAAACTATGTTTTATAAACAGAGCTCACTGTAGGGGAGCTTGCTAGAATACTACAGCGGACATTGCTACCACGAGTAACAAGCCAACCCACTGAATCCCCACGTAAGTCAATGTGGGCAAACACAGGAGGGGCCACCACAGAAACTGGGGACAAACCCATATGGGGCCCACTTTGCTTTCCTGGCTGGGTTCTTGTGCATGGCCAAAATGTAAGCCACTAATACAGTAGGAACGACGATTATTCCTTCTATGGACCATGAGATCTGGCTCGTGCTCACATCACCACAATCCTGTTTTTGAGTCCAGGGACTGGTGCCATAGTAACACCTCTGCAAGAAAAGCTAGCAAAGGGGCCAGTACCAGAGTGATCACAGATACTGAACGAGACATACCTTTGACCAGATTGACTCTCTGGTAATGTGGTGTGAGTAGATCTAGAGTTTGTAAAATAGTCCCTAGATTATGCAGGGATACTGACGGTGGGAGAATGCTAGAAAGAGTTCAGTTTTGCCTTTTCAACAAGGACATACTTTAAGGTGTGTGATGCATCATGTTTTTTCATCCCTTTCATGCAGATTTACATCCCCCTCCAACCAAACCATTGAGTGATCATGGAAATGAAGTCCAAGCCCATTCATGTGCCAGCCAGCATCTATTGCTCAAGTTGACTGAACATTTGTTTTCCTGGTTGTCACCGTGTCTCCTGGGAGCCATGCGCCACCTGTTCTGTTTCTGGCAAAACATTATTGTGGAGAATTGAAAATGAAAATCCCCCCAAACCCCCCACTGCCAACCTACCCACCCAGAGTTGGAATTATAGTGAGTTTAGTGGCTGCAGCTCTCGGCTCTTGAAGCACCATCAAGAAAAAAAAAAAGAAAAGTTTTCAACTTTTAGGGTTTAAAAAAAAAAAAATTACCAAGGAAGAATTGCTTCCAAATTTGCTTCGTACGGCAAGCCTGTGTGACATAAAGTGGTCAAAAGGGAAATTTTATTGACGATGTCTCCAGTTTTTGTTGAACTGGTCAAAACTGTCAGTGAATAATAACTTCAAATTATCCAACGTCTAAAGAATCATTTGAAGCCCCGCCAAGTTTCAAATAATTACATAGAAGCTTTTGTGAGGAGAAAGACATCACAATTAATGTATTTTATGTAACAGTACTGAACAATCATGACCTTTTTCTGCAACGCTTGCCGCATTGTTCAGAGTCATTCTGTTGTTGTCAGACTTTAGACAAAGTAATTGCAACTTCTGTAGAAGCATTCCCGCTGGATTTCTGAGTTGTGCTGTAAAAACAGTTCAGTCTTTATTTAGAGGAAAAAGGACGTCGTTTTTGTACCTTCAGTTTTAAAGCCTCTAGGAAAGGCACAAAAATGGAAAAATATGACAATTTCTATCAGTTTTTGGCCATAGAGTCCTATTTTTTTTAAACTGAATAATTAAACACTAGAACTGACCAATTTATTTCCTATCACACTTTAAACATAACAGATGCTCTGAAGGACCATGATGCAACAGTAAAAGAAATTCACCAAAAGAAGATCTAATAAATATAACCAATTTCAGACATTTACTCGCTATGTGGCTACTAGCCCTCTAACTTTTACTCACCAAAGAAAAGAAAAAAAATCGCAAGTGGCGAGAGTTAATTTTGGACCCTTCAAAGTAAAAGTCTATTGCGATAGACTTATTCTTCTTTAAAAAAAAAAAAAAAAAAAGTTATATCGCGATATACTGTATATGACTGTTGTTTTATTGCCCAGCCCTAGATAAAACGTAACAATAAATGCAACAAAGGTAAAAAAGTCAGAATAGGTTTTGGGACAACCGCTAAAATTTTCGGTTGTAGGAAATCTTTTCTGTTGGGGTGGGGTGATCCAAGCTCCTTTAATTTAAAGTCTGAAGTTGGAAACTAAAACTATGAGCTACAGATGGGCTTTAACTCTTTAACGCCAGAACTCCAGTATTGACGTTCCTTGAATTACCGTAACTCTTCAACCGTTGTCACATTTAAGGAAATTCCAATGAATTCTTGAGCTGAGAGAAGAAGATAACACTTTACAGCAGTGAAGTGCTTACACCATCAATGTAAACCAGCTAATTCTGACTCTCAGCACCATTCTGCAACACTTTAGCAATGTAAAGTTAGTAAACAAACATAAAAGTGTTGCGTAATGGTGCTAAGCCAATTTTTGACGCCTCAGAACGGGAATTACGTTAAATGCATGAATAGTTCAAGAGTTCAAAAAAAGTGTGTGTTTTTTTTTTCGATATTAAAGAGTAAAATAGAACAATGATCAAATAATTATTTATAAAAAAGGACCTGGAAGGTAATATGAAGGGAATCGTTTGATGGAACATGCACTGTTTCAAGAGTTTCCCTTTCTTTGGCATCGTTGTAAAGCTTCTGTGGCTTTTAGAAAACCTACATTAAGAATTTAGTAAAATTATTGTCATTTAGACGCCTGAAGCACCTGCCATCTGAAAAGCATTCACAAAAGCTCCCTCATTTGGATGGGCTTTTTTTGTAGAGAAATCATGTTGATTAGTTAGCTATTAGCATTTGAAGGGCGCGACTTCCTCACAGAAGAGTTCTTTACCATTATTTGGCATAAAATTTAGCATGTTTGTTTCTGGGTACTTTTTCCAGAGCTAAAATAAATCACAAATGTGAAGGTGCATGCCCAATAAAGAAAACACATAAAAAGCTGCTCTATCTGTAAACATATTTACATGAAGATGTGTAAATATTTGGCTTACTAAAGTTTTTCAGCTCTCTCTGTTGCTATGAATCTGTTACGCCCTGCTGCTGCTTCTTTGCCCTTTTCTATCCCCGGTCATTCTGTTCACCTGGTAGGTGTGGCCAATCCTCCTGCTTTATTGGTACTATTTGGGATGGAGGAGGTCTCACTCAGGCGGACAGAAGGCAGCAAGGTTTTACAGTAGTCTTACACTGCTAGGTTTTGTTATTTTAGTTTGGGATTGGACCTTGGTAGTCTTGATTTTACAGGTTTTGTTTGTTTGTTTGTCTTCTTTAGGCAGATTTTCTCAAAAAAATGACATATGTTAAGAAAATTAAATTGCATTTTTGAGTATTTCTTGATTCAAATCATTGTGAATCTGAAGCAAATGAAAAATGGAAATACGTTTCCTGCCCCATTGTGGTTCATTCACTTCCAGACGACTAGATCCATTGATGTCTTTGTTTTCTTCATCTAAACTATACAACTGGATTGCTCCAATTTTTAGACCATTTTTGTTGCACCACTAATAATAGGTTAGGGCACATGTGTCAGAATGAAGGTAATTCTATCCGGCTCTCCAGATCCTTTTATTTTATTGTTATTAATGGTTTTATCCTCTGCTTATTTTTAACTTGTATAATTTTGACAAAATATATTTTTATGGAGGGTAAAATATTTAAAGTTATTTAAGGTTTAAGTTGGTTTATTCTAGAATAATATTCCTGCTTTTTTATTATTTATAATTATGATAAAGAGTTACAGTTTTCAATTTTTTTAAATTTGGCATTCTGTGAGTTTTTTGGCATTTGCTATGAGTTTTAAGGGAATTTTGAGTTTAGCTAATATTTCTGCTACATGCTAGCTGTTCTGGCTAAGCTAAGTTTTTTTAGGCTAATTTGGCATTTGACTAATATTTTAACGGGCTATCAGCTTCAGCGTTTTCACCTATCAATTTCAGCACCTTCAGTTATCAGCTTCAGCGTTTTCAGCTATCAGCTTCAGTGTTTTAAGCTATTAATTTCAGCATCTTCAGCTATCAGCTTCAGCGTTTTTAACTATCAATTTCAGCATCTTCAGCTATCAGCTTCAGCGTTTTCAGCTATCAGCTTCAGCATCTTCAGTTATCAACTTCAGCATTTTCAGCCATCAGTTTCACCGTTTTTAGTTATCAGCTTCAGCGTTTTCAGTTATCAGCTTCAGTGTTTTCAGCTATCAGCTTAAGCACTTTTAGCTATCATTTTCAGCATCTTCAGCTATCAGCTTCAGCGTTTTCAGCATCTTCAGCTATCAGCTTTAGCATCTTCAGTTATCAGCTTCAGCATCTTCAGTTATCAGCTTCAGC
>NC_050513.1:5091656-5097528 GCF_002922805.2 Oryzias melastigma
TTTTTTTTTATAGAGAAATAATGTTGATTAGTTAGCTATTAGCATTTGAAGGGCGCGACTTCCTCACAGAGGAGTTCTTCACCATTATTTGGCATAAAATTTAGCATGTTTGTTTCTGGGTACTTTTTCCAGAGCTAAAATAAATCACAAATGCATGCCCAATAAAGAAAACAGATAAAAAGCTGCTCTATCTGTAAACATATTTACATAAAGACGTGTAAATATTTGGCTTATTAAAGTTTTTCAGCTCTCTCTGTTTCTATGAATCTGTTACGCCCTGCTTCTTTGCCCTTTTCTATCCCCCATCATCCTTTTCACCTGGTAGGTGTGGCCAATGCTCCTTAATTGGTACTATTTGAGATGGAGGAGGCCTCACTCAGGCGGGCAGGTAGCCAAGCAGAAGGCAGCAAGGTTTTACAGTAGTCTTACACTGCTGGGTTTTGTTATTTTAGTTTGGGATTGGACCTTGGTAGTCTTGATTTTACAGGCTTTGTTTGTTTGTTTGTTTTTTGTTTAGGTAGATTTTCTCAAAAAAAGGACATATGTTAAGAAAATTAAATTGCATTTTTGAGCATTTCTTGATTCAAATCATTGTGAATCTGAAGCAAATGAAAAATGGAAATACGTTTCCTGCCCCATTGTGGTTCATTCACTTGCAGACGACTAGATCCATGGATGTCTTTGTTTTCTTCATCTAAGCTATACAACTGGATTGCTCCAAATTTTAGACCATTTTTGATGCACCACTAATGTTAGGTTAGGGTACATGTGTCAAAGTGAAGGTAATTCTATCTTGCTCTCCAGATCCTTTTATTTTATTGTTATTAATGGTTTTATCCTCTGCTTATTTCTAACTTGTATAATTTTGGCAAAATATATATTTTATGGAGAGTAAAATATTGAAAGTTATTTAAGGTTTAAGTTGGTTTATTCTGGAATAATATTTTTGTTTTTTTTATTATTTATAATTATGATAAAGAGTTACAGTTTTCAATTTTTTAAATTTGGCATTCTGTGAGTTTTTTGGCATTTGCTATGAGTTTTAAGGGAATTTTGAGTTTAGCTAATATTTCTGCTAGATGCTAGCTGTTTTGGCTAAGCTAAGTTTTTTTAGGCTAATTTGGCATTTGACTAATATTTTAACGGGCTATCAGCTTCAGCGTTTTCAGCTATCAATTTCAGCATCTTCAGTTATCAGCTTCAGCATTTTCAGCCATCAGTTTCACCATTTTTAGCTATCAATTTCAGCACCTTCAGTTATCAGCTTCAGCCTTTTCATCTATCAGCTTCAGTGTTTTTAACTATCAATTTCAGCATCTTCAGCTATCAGCTTCAGCGTTTTCAGCTATCAGCTTCAGCATCTTCAGTCATCAGCTTCAGCGCTTTTAGCTATCATTTTCAGCATCTTCAGCTATCAGCTTCAGCGTTTTTAACTATCAATTTCAGCATCTTCAGCTATCAGCTTCAGCATCTTCAGTTATCAGCTTTAGCATTTTCAGCCATCAGTTTCACCGTTTTTAGCTATCAATTTCAGCATCTTCAGTTATCAGCTTTAGTGTTTTCAGCTATCAGCTTCAGCATCTTCAGTTATCAGCCTCAGCGTTTTCAGCTATCAGCTTCAGCATCTTCAGTTATCAGCCTCAGCGTTTTCAGCTATTAGCTTCAGCATTTTCAACTATCAATTTCAGCATCTTCAGCTATCAGCACAAGCATCTTCACCGGCCAAATTCAGCTTACATCATTCACACTAAAATTATCACAGGTAATGCTATATATCTAGTTCATAATTATATTAAAAAGTGAATTTTTAAAGATTTTAAATAAATGTTTTAGAGTGTTTAATAAATCTTTACCCTGTTCGCCCGCGACCTAAGTTGCGGTTGTATTATGGCCCCTTGTGCGATTGAGTTTGACACCCCTGGGTTTGGGGTTTGAGGGGTTGAAAGTTAGCGGGCTAGCATGTAAACAGAGAGCTTTCACCAACAGGGAGGGGAAGGGGGCGGGGTTTGTTCCGCACCGATAAATCCGTCCACAACTCAGAGGCAAATTTCTAATGATCTACTGCAGCTCTACAGAAACTGTCCTAAAATTGATTTTTTTTTTTGGCCACAAATAGCATGATTGTAATTAAAAGACCTTAAGAAACACTTTGAAAATAGATCAAAAGGATTGAAGGAGCTTTAAAAATATCACCTTAGAAGCAGCAACTAAAAGAAAAAAAAACAGAAAGATGTCATGATGATGGGGAATAGAAAAATTAGGAAGTGAAATAAAGAATAAGGTAAATAAAATCTGCATCTCACTCATCTGCATGGAGGATGCAGTAAAGTAGAACTCTGGTTGAGCTGGATGGTTTAATGTAGTTGATGGAAATAATGGGAGCAGCAATTCTGTCTTGACCTTTTGCACTGCGAGGGCGCTCGTAGTGCTGTTCCACCTTTTCCTGACAATTTCTGTGCAAACAATCCACAGACTGTTTGTGTGCAGCTCAGCTCTCTTCTCATGTCCCCGCAACTTCAGCCAAAGCAGAAAATAATGTTTGCATGCCTTAAGAAAACTCCACAAAAGACTGTTTTGTTTTTGTTTTTTTTTTTCTCCCCTCTCTGCATCAAGTAGGTTCCAAAAAAGATTTCTCACATTTCTTCTTCTGGTGAGGCCATGCTTGATTGCACAACTTTCCTTTAAATGAGGCCGCTCGTTTCGCTGCAGATGTGCGAGACCAGATGAGGAACTTTTAAGCTACACCCACAGAAGATCAGAAAGATCAAGTCAAACTTTTGAGCCGACTCCGGTCTGAGGGGGCAGCTTCTTCTTCTTCTCTTTTTTTTTTCCAGCGTGAACCTGCACTGTGAACTAGGAGGCTATTCTGAGAGGGAGTCCTAACAAACGGGGACGGAGAACATAGAAACGGCAGGGAAAGGTGATGATGAAAACTGGAAATGACAGTGAAAGAGACGGTTGAGGAAGAAGAAGAGCAGAGCAGAGAAAAGAGCGTGGCCTTTGGTAATGAGCTCCGGCTAAGAAGTAACACTGCATCGTCTGGCGGGTTGGAGCTCTGCCGCCGAATCTTTTTCCCTTTGAATCCCTGTTCTGTAATCATGTCTCCTTGTAAAACTTCTTAAAAAGAAAACATACAGACATAGAAGTGCCTTTTTTTGGCTGCAACAGTAAATGTTTTTTTTTTTTTTCCTAATCCCAATGTTTTCCTACTTGTTCAAGTCTGTCTACAAGGCAGCATGTCCTGTAATGCCTTTACATATCCCTATAGCAGATGTAAATAGGGTTTCTCAGAGGATGCCAAGTAACCATCTTTGATGCCCCGACGTCTTTGGCATCAATAGAAATGCAGACGCGCATTCAAACCCAGATGGGAGCTGGGATATTGTCTTCTTTAATGGAGTGCCTTGAGTCGGAGTAAGCTCATCTCAAATCCCTAAAAGAAGTTTTGACAGCCGGACTATTCCCCTCAAACGAAGATAGTCCCTGCAGACTTTGACAGAGTCGAAATACCACCGATTTCTTCTTTAGTTGCTGATGGGCAAGAAAGTGTAATTTCTGACTGTTGGTATAATTGACTGGATGACGGCAGAAGAACGCCGGCTTCGGTCTGACTTGCTAAGAAGAAGAAGAAGCGCCGGCTAATTGGCATGTTTCACAGATATTCTTCAAAGATGTTTAACAAAAGGAGCCACTGATGCATAGTGAGAAAGTAAATTAAGAAAAAAATCAGACGTAAGAATATACCTTAAAGCCACTGCTGCTTTATTTGTTAACATCAGTACTTCTTGCATGGTAAGTTTTGCTTCTAAGAGATAATTCCTCCAAAGTGTTACCAGACAGTTATGCTTTAAGGGGTCATATTACTTCTAAACCCCCCCTCCCCCAATGCTATTTTGATTCATGCATCTCTGCCTTTTATCACCAAGCTGTTTCTACTGACACAGACAAAACGGGTCTCCCCGTGGACCAATTATTTTCTTGTTGGCAGCATGGCTCAACCATTATTGTTGGTTTATGGTTATATTGCTACAGCACACCATGATGTCCTCTCTGTGTGGGTGTACGTCCCTTTATTTGTGCGTCTATGCTCTGACGTAGGGAGCTACGAGAGTTCTTAGGATTCCCGACAACGTCTCAAGAGTGAGTCCGGCTCCAATAGACAACTAGTGAATACAAAAGAAATAACTATAAGGCTTTTAAAATAAACTGGAGCATTTTATCTCGTGTTGAAACTGCAAACACCGAAAGTTTGGTGTAATGAATCTACGGCGTCTACCAGTAACTGACTGTTCTAGGCAGTTGTTTGCTCCTGCTGTCTCGATAGTGTCAAAGGGTATCAACAAGATTGGCTGGAAGGATCATAAGGTTGGGGGAAGCTGATTGGTGGAATTCAATTAGGTCTTCTTGAGATGTTCTTGAAAGGTGTCCTGGCATTGGAATCTAATTTAGGATGGAAAATGTCCCTTCAAGTTTTTCCCTCGTTTTAGATTCTGTGAAGTTAATAGTTAGTAGGGCTGCTACGATTAGTCGACTAATTGACGACTAATCGACTATTAAAATAGTCGACATCCAATTTAATAGTCGATAAGTTGTTGCTTTATATTATTTGGAGTCGGAGTGTAGTAAAATTGGAAGTTATTATGACATTCTGCTAGCTTTTCTGACTATTTTGGCATTTATTAAGGTTTTTTAAGCTAATTTGGAGTTTAGCTAATATTACAGCTATTTTGGCTAATTTATGCATTTTATTTAGGCTATTTTAAAGTTTAGCTAATATTTCAGCAACATGCTAGCTATTTTGGCTAATTTATGGATTTATGGGCTATTTTGAAGTTTAGCTAATATTACAGCTACATGCTAGCTGTTTTGGCGAATTTGTGCATTTTTTAGGCTATTTTGAAGTTTAGCTAATATTTTAGCAACATGCTAACTATTTTGGCTAATTTAGGATTCTTTTAGGCTAATTTGGACTTTTGCTAGTATTTTAGCTACATGCTAGCTATTTTGGCTAATTTATGGATTTATGGGCTATTTTAAAGTTTAGCTAATATTACAGCAACATGCTAGCTATTTTGGCTAATTTATGGATTTATGGGATATTTTGAAGTTTAGCTAATATCACAGAAACATGCTAGCTATTTTGCCTATTTTATGGATTTATGGGCTACTTTGAAGTTTAGCTAATATTACAGCTACATGCTAGCTGTTTTGGCGAATTTATGCATTTTTTAGGCTATTTTGAAGTTTAGCTAATATTTTAGCAAGATGCTAACTATTTTGGCTAATTTAGGATTCTTTTAGGCTAATTTGGACTTTTGCTAATATTTCAGCTATATGTTAGCTATTTTGGCTAATTTATGGATTTATGGGCTATTTTGAAGTTTAGCTAATATTACAGCAACATGCTAGCTATTTTGGCTAATTTATGGATTTATGGGATATTTTGAAGTTTAGCTAATATTACAACTACATGCTAGCTATTTTGGCTAATTTATGGATTTATGGGATATTTTGAAGTTTAACTAATATTTTAGCAACATTCTAGCTTTTTTGGCTAATTTAGGATTCTTTTAGGCTAATTTGGACTTTTGCTAGTATTTTAGGTACATGGTAGCTATTTTGGCTAATTTATGCCTTTTTTAGGCTATTTTGAAGTTCAACTAATATTTCAGCTACATGCTAGCTACTTTGGCTAATTTAGGCTTTTTTGTTTGTTTTTTAGGCTATTTCGGAATTTAGCTAATATTTCAGCTACATATTAACTATTTTGGCTAACTTTAACTCTTTTTTGTTGTTTTTTAGGCAAATTAGGCATTTAGCTAATATTTTAGCTGGCTTTCAGCTTCAGAGTTTTTTTAGCTATTAGCTTCAG
>NC_050513.1:5097918-5103680 GCF_002922805.2 Oryzias melastigma
ATTTATGCATTTTTTAGGCTATTTTGAAGTTTAGCTAATATTTTAGCAAGATGCTAACTATTTTGGCTAATTTAGGATTCTTTTAGGCTAATTTGGACTTTTGCTAATATTTCAGCTATATGCTAGCTATTTTGGTTAATTTATGGATTTATGGGCTATTTTGAAGTTTAGCTAATATTACAGCAACATGCTAGCTATTTTGGCTAATTTATGGATTTATAGGATATTTTGAAGTTTAGCTAATATTACAACTACATGCTAGCTATTTTTTCTAATTTATGGATTTATGGGATATTTTGAGTTTAACTAATATTTTAGCAACATGCTAGCTTTTTTGGCTAATTTAGGATTCTTTTAGGCTAATTTGGACTTTTGCTAGTATTTTAGGTACTGCTATGTATCTAGTTTTTAGTTAGTTTAAAGCTAATGATGGTTGAGATGAGTGGCTTACATCCAGTTTACACATGATCCAATTAGTGGACTAATCAGAAAAAATAATCGGCGATTAGTCTACAATTAAAATAATCATTTGTTACGCCACTAATATTTAGCAACAAATAAGTGATGACTAACCAGAAATTATATTTTAAAAGGTCATAAATTAGATTATGCTATAGGGTCACAAATACAACTGCCATTGGGCGATTGGGCTCAAGATTTCATGCTGCCGCCCAATTTTTGGGGAAATTGTTGGCGTGGTCATGAATGTAGGTGGCGTCAGTCAGGCATTGACGCATTGCAAAATCTACAACAGGGCGGTGGCATTGAGATCACCAGCCGGCAGTAACTGTGACTGGACAATGCGTCCAGATGGCGACCGGCCATGTCAAGTGCCACCAATTCTGAACCACTGGTCATTTGCTACTAAGATTTTGAGAACACATTGTACTCTTGTCAGTCTATACATTTACACATTTTTGGACAACATACCTCTAAAGAGAGCACAATGCTCTGTCTTTTTCATATTATTCTTAGCATTAACCACAATTTGTCAACACGCAGGTCTGAGTCACTGTGGTGCTTTCAACGCCACAAGGAGTTTGGTGCAGCATCAGTGGTGTCTCCCTATTTGGACACACGATGGCTTTAATCGCCAGATTGATGTCTGGTCATCGTCGGGCCCCAGGGCAATGTCCACAGCCCTCATCGAGGGCCCAAGCTAGTACCGTTAGATTGGTATAAATTGTGCAGTGGCAGTAAGGCTCATGAGCAAACTGGATATAAAGCATACATCTTAAACATCATTAGCATTAAAAAACTAGATATTCTGTATAGTACAACCTGCAATAATGCTAGTGTGAATGCTGTAAGCTGAATTTGGCCGCTGAAGATGATGAAATTGGTAGTTAAAATGCTAAAGTTGATAGCTGAAATAACTGAAGCTAGTAGCTAAAAACGGTGAAGTTAATAACCAGCTGAAATATTAGTTTAATTTCCAAATCAGATTTAAAAAATGAAAAAAGCCTGAATTAGCCAAAATTGCTAGCATGTACCTGAAATATTCGCTTAACGTCAAATTAGCATAAACACTGAAAAAAAACGAAATTAGCAAAAACAGCTAGCATGCGCTGAAGTATTAGCTAAACTCCAAATTAGCCAAAATGGAAAAAGCCTAAACTAGCCAAAGTTGCTAGAATGTAACTGAAATATTCGCTAAATTTCAAATTAGCCTAAAAAAATGAAAAAAAAAAACTTAATTAGCCAAAACGGCTAGCATGCACCTAACATATTAGCTAAACTCCAAAGTAGCCTAAGAAAACAGAAAAAATCCTAAATTAGCCAAAATAGCTAGCATGTCGCTGAAGTATTAGCTAAGCTCCAAAATAGCCCTAAAAACCTAAATAAATGCCAAAATAATCCAAAAAGCTAGCATAATGCCATTATAACTTTCAACTTTACTACACTCTGACTCCATATAGTACAAAGTAACAACTAATTGACTATTAAATTAGTCGTTGACTATTTAAATAGTCGATTAAAACTCATTATGGCAGCCCTAGTGCGCCAACTGTTAACGTTAACAGCCCTTTAAAAAAAGTACAATTTAGGTATCTGTGGTGTGGGATTTGGGGGAAATTTGACCATATTCATAGTGTGGTCATTTCAGGTATTCAACACATGCATCACCTGATAATACACAAACTTTGTAAGACCTCTATATCTCTTTTGTGGTATCAGATGGCAACGTTGTGGCAGCAGACCTTTTAATTCCTGGGGGGGTCACTTGTTTTTCCACTAAACTCACAGAAATCGATCAGACTTACATCAGGGGAATTTGGAGGTTTAAGGTTGTTGGAGTCAGGAGCTCTTTGTTGCCTTCTTAAAACCACTCCTGGACACATTTTCCAGGAAGTGGAGGTATCAATACAACAAGCAGGAAAAAAATAACATTGCAATAAATCACCAAAACCCTTCAAACAGATGTTAAAGTAGTGCCACGATTGGGCGACTAATCGGTAACTAATCGACTAATTTAAAAGTCAATTAGTCATCAATTTATATTATATGGAGTCAGAGTGTAGTAAAATTGAAAGTTATATTGGCATTATTTTAGCTTTTTTGGACTATTTTGGCATTCATTAAGGTTGTTTAGGCGAATTTGGAGTTTAGCTAATCATTTAGCTACTAGCTGTTTTGACTAATTTATGTGTTTTCCATTGTTTAGGCTAATTCGGTGTTTAGCTAATGTGTCAGCTACATGCTAGCTCTTTTGGCTAATTTAAGATTTGTTTTAGTTTTTTAGGCTAATTTGGTGTTTAGCTAATGTGTCAGCTACATGCTAGCTCTTTTGGCTAATTTAAGATTTTTTTCCGTTTTTAGGCTAATTTGGAGTTTAGCTAATCATACAGCTACTAGCTGTTTTGACCAATTTAGGCTTTTTCCATTGTTTAGGCTAATGTGGTGTTTAGCTAATATGTCAGCTACATGCTAGCTCTTTTGGCTAATTTAGGATTTTTTTCAGTTTAGCTAATAGTTTAGCTGCATGCTAACCGTTTTGGCTAGTTTAGGTTTTTTCAGTTTTTTTGTGCTAATTTGAAGTTTAGTGAATAGTTCAGCTACATGTTAGCAATTTTGGCAAATTCTGGCTTTTTTCAGTTTTTTTAGGCTAATTTGGAGTTTAGCTAATCATTAGGCTACTAGCTTTCTTGACAAATTTAGGCTTTTTCCATTGTTTAGGCTATTTCGGAGTTTAGCTAATATTTCACCTGCATGCTAGCTTTTTTTCTTTTTTTTTTTTAGTTTTTTAGGCTAATTTGAAGTTTAGCTAATATTGCAGCTGCATGCCAGTTGTTTAGGCTAACTTATCTTTTTTCTGTTTTTTAGGCTAATTTGGCATTTAACGAATATTTTATCTGGCTATCAGCTTTAGTGTTTTCAGCTATTAGCTTGAGCGATTTCATCTATCAACTTCAGCGCTTTTAGCTATCCATTTCAGCATCTTCAGCTATCAGCACCAGCATATTCAGCGGCCAAATTCAGCTTACAGCATTCACACTAGGATTATCACAGGTAATGCTATATATCTAGTTTTTAGTTAGTTTAAACCTAATGATGGTTAAGGTGTGTGCTTTACATCCAGTTTCCATATGACCCAATTAGTCGACAAATCGGAAAAAATAATCGGTGATTAGTTGACTGTTAAAATAATCGTTTGTGGCAGCTCTAATACAGGTAATGACCAAGGCATGCCAATCTCTTAGCTGAATATGTACTGATTTCTTACTCAAGTGAAATCCAAGTATCCTCCTAAAGCTGGCATTTATTAGCTGAGAGCCTGACAATTGCAAAACATAAATTTCACATTCGCTAACCTTCCAGCGGCACAGGGGTGAAGAGATCGCATTGACAGGACCCACGCTCAGGGACGCGAGCTCCTGATGTACAGCGCAGTTCGCCCCCAACAAGTAATAAAGCACTCAAGGGATGGCCTCTCGCTGCCATGGTAACAAATGTCCATATAGGTTACTCTCAGTGAGCGGTGGGAAGACTAAATGAGCTACTAGTGTAAGGCGAAAGTAAAATATGTAACCTTGGAGTACAGGTCAATTATGTTGGAAGTTATCCATGGCTTGGAAGCGGGGACATTGCTGCTGTCACACAAGATAATAGCTATTACTGACAAGTTGGTAAAAGTCATAGAGTACAGTACTGAGCTATAATTCTTGGAGGCTATGTGCCAGCGGGGTCGGCTCACATCTATGAGGTATTTTCTTCAAAAATAAGGCGAGAAGAAAAAAAGCTTTCTTATAGGTCAAAAACAACAGGCCTAGAGAAATTTTGATAAATAGTGTCTGGCAAGTCTTTTGTGCTGTCTTTTTCTTCCCCATTTGTTTATTCGCTCTGGGCTGTTGTGATGCATTACACATCTGTACCGTTTCTAATCCACTCTGCAGCACCAGCTTTGACAGCTTTTGTAAAGGCAGACAAAGCAGCCAGCTGAAAATACTCTGCTTTATTTTGTTGTTGAACTTGTGTAAAAGCAGCATGAGGGAGCCGCATGTGCAGATCTATGTGGTCGGCGATAGAAAGTCCTATAAAATTCCTCGATTTAAAGTCTCAATACCCCTGGAAGACCATAAAAAGTCACGGCTACAGTCAATCATCGGAGCCGAGATGTGTCTTTAAAGACTAATCCAGAAACTATAAATAACTTTAATGCCAGACAGGAGCAGTCTGCCTCATATCTTCCCTTTTATCTCTTTAACTCTTCTGTTTCTCTGGGCTCCTCCGTCTACCTAAGGCTACCTTTTTTTCCTCTCCCAGGCAAAGCCTTTGTTTCAGTGTTGATTTCTTAAAAAGAAAATCTCTCCTTTGCAGTTCGTTCCGTCTCTCCCTCCCTCGGATTTGTTCCATTCTGTCTGTCTGTTCCCTGCCTCTGAAGATGGCCTTCACACAGAGCGAAAGGGAAAATGAGCTCGGTGAGAGGCCTGGACTGACACGGCGCAGTCAGACAAAGGTAGCCAGCTGCAAGAGGACGGTTCAGATGCGCGTCCACGTCAGCCTATGGCTGCCTTAATTCAGGGGAGCTTGGTAGGTGGCGCCATCCGCTGTTTTGAAGTGCTGAAGCCTCAGAAATGGCCGCTGCAGCTGGTAATTCTCTTGTCCGGTATCAATCAGAAGCGCAACTGTGATTAGAGACATACAAAGTAGGACAAAGACTGGAGCTGGTATGACGGCAAAAAGGGTGATGGGCTGTGCTGATGTCTCATTGGAGTTGAAGGCGCTAGTTTCATTGTGGCTGACAAAATGAGCTTTGTGAGAATGTTGCATTTGCAACTAAATATCAATACTTTCTCAAATTGCTGGTAGTTTTTTATATTTTCTGTACACACATAAAGGCTCCATGTGCCCATTTCTCTCCATACTGTCCACCAAACTGGGCCAATTTGAGGAATATATTAGGAATACAGGGACAAGGTAGAAAAAAACGCTTTAAGGAATTTCAAGTAAATTTAAAAAAATTTGTCTAAAGCAGGGGTGTCAAACATCCGGCCCCCCAGATGGTTTAATCCGGCAACAGTCATGAAGCGAAAAACATATACGGATATTGAAAAAAAAAATTAGGTTTCTAGGCCATTCCTGTGACGAGATATCTTCTTTAAAGAAATTACCACAATGGGCGATTCTGCCACTAGGGGGAGCAAACGAAACGCAAGACCGGCATAACAAGAGATCAAGAAACAAACATAATAAACAATGTAATAATAAGTGATAAGGCTACCGGGTTGGTTTAGGCCAGGGGTCTCAAACTCAAATCAGCC
>NC_050513.1:5103797-5104364 GCF_002922805.2 Oryzias melastigma
TATTATGTTACTGGTCTGGCCCACTTGAAATCAGAATGTGGCCCCTGAACCAAAATGAGTTTGACACCCCTGGTTTAAAGATCATTTTAGGCCAAATCTGTATTCTTCCCCTACTCCTACGGCTTCTCCCTACCCCCACATTTAGCCCTCCAAATGGAGAGTTATGGAAAAATAGTGTCTTCAAATTCAGACGTTGTTTCTACTCAAAGATGTCATCAATAGTCGCCGGTCAGCTATGTTAGCGCAGAGCTGCTAACGCTTGGAAATAAATAAAAAACGTTGGTTTTATAACCTTAGAAAAGTCATTAATTACATTTAAATGTAAACTCCTCGCGACCGTGAGGGTTAGTCCTTAAAAAGACTAATTCGGACAACCCTACCCCTCCAAATGCCCCTACAATTGGAGGGGTAGGGGGAGGAGGAGAATTCGGATTTGGCTTTAATCAATGTTTTTTACTCAGTAAATAGCAAAAACTCACATTCTGCTCTAGAACTAGAAGAAAACCTGTTACTACATAATGCCGCAGTTCCCTACATAACCAATAATGGCTGGTTTTAAAAACTTGC
>NC_050513.1:5104942-5110393 GCF_002922805.2 Oryzias melastigma
GGAGCAAACGAAACATCAAGACCGGCATACCAAGAGATCAAGAAACAAACATAATAAACAATGTAATAATAAGTGATAAGGCTACCGGGTTGGTTGAGGCAAAAACAAAGCCATATGTTATTTTGCTGTTATGTTACTGGTCTGGCCCACTTGAAATCAGAATGTAGCCCCTGAACCAAAATGAGTTTGACACCCCTGGTTTAAAGATCATTTTAGGCCAAATCTGAATTCTTCCCCTACTCCTACGGCTTCTCCCTACCCCCACATTTAGCCCTCCAAATGGAGAGTTATGGAAAAATAGTGTCTTCAAATTCGGACGTTGTTCCTACTCAATGACATCATCAATAGTCGCCGGTCAGCTATGTTAGCGCAGAGCTGCTAACGCTTGGAAATAAATAAAAAACATTGGTTTTATAACCTTAGAAAAGTCATTAATTACATTTAAATGTAAACGCCTGTGCATGATACGGACCACCCTAGCGGCCGCGAGGGTTAGTCCTTAAAAAGACTAATTCGGACAACCCTACCCCTCCAAATGCCCCTGCAATTGGAGGGGTAGGGGGAGGGGGAGAATTTGGATTTAATCAATGTTTTTTACTCCCTAAATAGCAAAAACTCACATTGTGCTCTAGAATTAGAAGAAAACCTGTTACTACATAATGCCGCTGTTCCCTACATAACCAATAATGGCTGGTTTGAAAAACTTGCATGTTTAAAAGTTTAGCTTTGGCCCATTTTATACAAGAACAAACTTGTTAGTAGAGATATGGTTTCCTTTTTATCAAACACTCGATAAAACTATGTAATCGTTCTCAATTACACGAAACCAACTCCGGTCAATATACATGAGACAAAACAGGACTTTTGGTCGACAATACACACGACAAAGAGTGAAAAACATTGTATTTGACCTCTGGCTAGAGCAGGGATCCGGAACCTGATGGTCTAAAAAAGGGGTGTCCAAAGTCAGACCTCGAGGGCCGGTGTCCTACATGTTTTCCCTACCAACCTCCCATTGAAGCTCCTTATTGGCCAAACACACCCGATCCAGGTAATCAGCAGCAGATAAGACAGGTTCTAGCACAACCAGATTTAAGGCACACTGGATTATAAAATGGACCAGTTATTATGAACAAATTTTAAGGATCTTAATTGTACCATATGGTCCAAAAATATGGTAAGGTTCACTTAATTAGCTCTGATGATGATGAGTTTGTTAGATTTACAAATTTCTTTATTTATTTATAAATTTTTGACACTAGCTACTACAACATCTGTTGCATTAAGATGATACTATCTGGGTGAGATGTTGGGGCTCCTACTAGGTTTTGGAAAGTAAGAAATCAGCCCATTTAGGTGTTGAAGGTTGCAAACCTCTGGGCTACAAGTTTAGAGTCTTGTTATGAAATTGACCAGATATGCTCTAAGTCTATTGGACTCTTCGAAAGAGACATTTACCGTGTGATAGACCCAAAGCTCCAAGCCATGTTGTGCTTTAAAATGGAGACCATTCATGCAAATACAAGAGACCATACCTTCAAAGGGTGTATCCTTGACATTTTCTTTAGACCCATTGTGGGATTGTAAATTCAAGAAGGCAGCTAACAGCAATAATAAAAATTTGGCTTCCAAGCACTGGCCCAACTCCTAAAACAAAGTAGGGGAAAGGCTGGGAGAGATTTGGAAGGGTCGAGCAATTTAGATCTGGCATAGTTCGAGGGAACACTTTCACAAGTCAGTGTAAGGAATCCAAGCAGAGTACTAGCCATTTGCAAGTAATTTACATGGACATGTTGGGTTTTTATCACCTGTCAATGCAAATATGGCAAAGTGCTCCTTTAGAAAGCTTGTTTCTGAACACAGTGTGCCAGCACTGAGAAACAACTTTAAAGCAGTAGAAGTAGACCTTATTTTATGTACTCTCTTTTACTCGTCTCTTTTTACTATTCCAGATTTCACATGATACTTTATAACTACAAGTAAACAACAGAAGAATAATTAAACTCTACATTTATCTAAGTTATTTGAATCACTGCAATGTAAAATGGCTCAACCTTACCTCAGTGGTAAATTTGTTAAAACTTTTGTTTTGATAACATTAATATTTTAAAGATTTAACATTTAAAACAGCAAAATTTAGTGTTTATAAACCTCCTTAAAACTATTTTTTTACATTGAAAATGTGCACAAATAAAGGTGTCGGCCCTTTAAATGACAGGTAACTGAAATACAAATTCCTTATCATAGGTTCAAAAGTCTCCAGGTATGTGACGCTAGAGTTGGATACTTGATTGTAGGTTTGGGATATGGTGTTCACACTGGACAAGCAGGGCTTCTTATTCTACTGTTTACTAGTGCATGTCTGCCAACTACAGTTGGTTGAGGCTAACTTGAAAATCTTGCTCCAGGCTTTTTCTTTCACAGCTCTACTCCGATATATGGAAGACTTCATGTCATAATTCCAGCCAGGCATTAACCACAATTGTTAAACAGTTGACACCTCCGTGAGATCCATCCATTTGTCACTACCAAATCAGACTCCCTCAGTGGTCAAAGTTTAATATTATTAAAAATTCTGTGTCACAGTTTTAAGGCTAAATAAAACAGATGATATGTCCGTATGGCAAAAAAATATGTTAAAATATTTCTGAGACCATTAAAGGGATCTTACCAAGAAGCAAAGTCAACTTTTTGGGGTTTTAAGGCCCAATCCGAATTCTTCCCTTCTCTTTTCCCCTCCATTTGAAGTGCAAGTTGTGTCCGGAAAATGTATTTTTTGTTGTAGCATGACCTTTTAAAATGGATTAAACTGCTGTTATTATGTAAATTCAAGAGCTGGAAGCTCTGAGCTAAAGCTAGACGACAGGCGGTTATTGGTGACGTCATCTAATGAAAGTGACGACCGAATTATGAGACACTATATTTTCATAGCTCTCCATTTGGAGGGATAAATGAAGGGGAAGGGACAAGGGCTAGGGAGAAGAGAAGAATTCGGAGTGAGCCTTCATTCCTCACTATAAACAACTCCAACGTGGTATTTTGATCCATTCATCTATTTTTGAGCATACCTCTAAAAACTTGTGTTCTGAGCACCAGACCCTCCCAACCCATGAGTCCTAACAAGCTGATGTCACAAAGTGAGAACAGTCCATTTCAGGAAGAGTCTAGAACCATTGTATTTTTTTTTCATGGGCGAAACACAGACACGATGCTGAGCTGGTTCTAGGATGACATCACGAAATGGGCAGCAAAAGGTGGAGCCTCAGAGATCGAGGCGTCTTATTTCCGGGTAGGAAAAAACATTGTACCACATGTGGTCATTTATATACTGTAGGTATAGTTTCTGGAAGACTTAAGAAATCATAGTATAGACCCTTACACACTCTTTGTCATACCGTAACCCTTTGACCGTTTACACGATCCACATGAATCAGATGATTCTCATGGAGAGAAAAGCAGCTTTTCATGTCAGCTTTGGACTGATTTGCAATTTTTTTTAATTACACAAAGCTGCTTATCTTCGCAACGGAATCAGCTGATCAATTGTGTAAACGGTTGAAGAGTTACGGTAGACAAAATAATATCAGTGGAGCTAAAGCTATGGTGTTAAAGGGTTAAAACTCACAGATCTTCCATCTAAAACCTTAAAAAACCCATTCTATTTATGGTCAGCCATAAAAAATACATAGATTGTCTTCGTATGGAGCATGCTGCACAGGAATAGCAATGTAGAACTAATAGATGCGAGGTTCGTGCTGCCAACTGTCTCAGCTATTGCCTTGTGGTCACACTAATTACCTCAAGACAGAGTTAAACAGCTCCTCTAAAATGTTTAATACAGATTAAATAAGAAGTATGCTGCCAAGCATAATAATATACAAAACACTTCCAACTTTTTTGTTGCCTAGTTCCATGTCACCCTGCCCTATCATTGTAGAATATGATACATGCTGTGTAATTAGGCGGATAGACTGAATGAGCTTCCTTTTAGCTATAAATAGGCCTTTCATTTGTTAAAGACCCCCCTGCTGACAGTAAACACACCAAGCCAAACAATGCAGTCTAGCACGTAAGCCAAAAAACCTAAATGAAATGCTTCCTTTCAAAGCCAAAAGTGCCCAGAAGAGACATTTTTGGTTTTATATTTTGCGTTTGGAAAGCAAAAGGAAACTGAAGGCATTGACCACAACCAAAGGATGCGATTATAACAAAAACCATCAATATGCTTGTAAGAGAATCCAAACTTTAGCCTGACGTGGTTTGGACAGGACCGAAACAATCCCTCCGTTTTGTTGTTTACTCTATTGCGTGATTGTCTCAGATTCAACTGGCTGAGAAAATCATACATATCGCCTGCATTCTGATGAGTTGTTATCGGCCAATTATTTTCCTCTGGCTGTCAACAGAAATGAAGCTGTATTTCTGCAAGCGTGCCTAACAACCCACTGGGAGGCCTGTCTGTCATGCTGGCGTGCAGCAGTAGTCAAAAGGAGGGGTTGTGCTATAGAAGCCAAACAAATAGACTTCTAGCTCACATTCCAATACTAGTTTCCCCCCTTTTCTTTCACCTCTTGGTTGTACTTCTAGACTCTGCACGCCACTTTTTCGGCTATCCTGCATCAGAGGTACGCCACACGAACACGGAAGGATTGCGAACAGAGACGGGAACTGACACGGTCGCATGGGAGCGGAAGCATAACGGGCCAAAAACCAATTAAGAACAGATAGAAGACAGGCCTGCAAGTGAAGGGACATTTACATTATTGAAAAGGATTCTGAAGAAAACCACACACACACACACACATGGGCTGCCTGCCTCACTGATGGACAAGCCAAATAATGATTTCTCCTCTGTATCCTTCCTCCCTTGTCCCACAGGTCTTCTGTTTTCCTCTCTATTCTCCATCATGTCTGAATCCCTTTCCTTCCTCTCTGTATATGTCCTCCAAATCCCTATCTAACCATTACAAATGGTATACCTCATGAGCTGGGCGATGCGTCAGAAAAGTGGGCCCAAATGTGTGAGGACGGCTGGTTTTTTTTGGCCTGACATCCTCCTCTCGCCGTCATTTCATCCTGCTAAATGTCAGAGCGTTTGTGTTGATGTGGAGACGCGCATGACTGTGCCTTACTGATCTTTCACGGACATGAGTGTGTGAATTTTGGGAGATTTTCAAGTCATCGTTTTAGGTGTGTCAACACAAAAACTGCAAACTCAAAACACTCTACTTGGACGTTTGAAATCATCTGCTAAAAACTGTTCCTAGTCTAAAAGCTACAATATGAACAGAAAACCTATGATCACAAAACTCATAGTTCTGTATTGGGTTGATTTTAGGGCTGCCACGATAAGTTGACTAATTTTAATAGTTGATTAGTTGTTACTGTATATCATGGAGTCAGAGTGTAGTAAAGTGGAAAGTTATAATGGCATTCTGCTAGCTTTTTGGG
>NC_050513.1:5110440-5120565 GCF_002922805.2 Oryzias melastigma
CGTACCGCATTGGTATGATACCGCGGTAACGATAAATTTGCGGTTTATTGTGCAGGCCTAATGCTAGCTATTTTGGCTATTTTAGGATTTTTTCAGTTTTTTAAAATAATTCAGAGTTTAGCTATAGCTGCATGCTAGCTAATCTAGCTAATTTTGGCTCTTTTTTCTACAGTACTTAGGAGTTTAGCTAATATTTCAGCTGCATGCTAGCTATTTTGGCTAATTTAGGATCTTTTTCAGTTTTTTAGGCTAATTTAGAGTTTAGCTAATATTATAGCTGCATGCTAGCTAATTTGGCTAAGTTAGGATTTTTTTCTACGCTACTTTGGAGTTTAGGTAATATTTCAGCTGCATGCTAGCTATTTCTGCTAATTTAGGATTTTTTCAGTTTTTTAAGCTAATTCAGAGTTTAGCTATAGCTGCATGCTAGCTAATCTGGCTAATTTTGGCTCTTTTTTCTACAGTACTTAGGATTTAAGCTAATATTTCAGCTGCATGCTAGCTATTTTGGCTAATTTAGGATTCTTTTTAGTTTTTCAGGCTAATTCGGAGTTTAGCTAATATTATAGCTGCATGCTAGCTAATTTAGGCTTTTTTTCTACGCTACTTTGGAGTTCAGTTAATATTTCAGCTGCATGCTAGCTGTTTTGGCCAATTTAGGCTTTTTTCAGTTTTCTGGGCTAATTTGCCATTTAACTAATATTTTTAGCTGTCGATCAATTTCAGTAATTTTAGTTATCAATTTCAGCATTTTCAGCTATCAACACTAGCATCTTCAGTGGCCAAATTCAGCTTACAATATCCACACTAACATTATCACAGGTAATGCTATATATCTAGTTTTTAGTTAGTTTAAAGCTAATGATGGTTTAGATGTGTGCTTTACATCCAGTTTATGCATGACCTGATTAGTCGACTAATCGTAAAACATAATCAGTGATTAGTTGTATATTAAATAACAGCTTTAACCCTTGTGCCCTCTAATGGGGTCCAGATGACCACATCCTTACATTGAGGTGTTAGCCCTTCCAAAACAAAGGTGGACAAGACTTCATATCTGTCACTGGACACCAGTAAAGATCGACAATCATTGAAAAAACAAGTTAAGCGCACTTTCTTGTGGGGTCCAGATGACCCCACTTTTAATGTAAGCAACCCTAGGAGAACAGAAGGGTTATGGTTGTTCCAGCTTGAAAGTGCATCGGGGGAATCTGTCAATCATACGTTCGAGGTAGGGCCAGCGGGAGTCACATGCTTTCACTGAGGCATCTGATTGGTCAGTTTATAACTTGAATAACTTGCGATAAAGAAAAATGAATGAAATGGTTTATTTCAAGCAATCAGGTCATAATACATAACATATCACTAAATAAATCACAAGTAGATCACTTGAAAGAGAGTGGAAGGAAGCGAACTTATATAATCCCACCCCGACTCTACCATACCATTGTCTTTGGACTGATTAAGGCAACAAGCAGTTTGCTACAGACTCTCTGTTGGAATGTTGCCGATTCAAATCCAGCCAGATTAAATTTAGATTTCTCCACTGTGGAGACCTTCACCAAAACTGTTGTAGTGGGGCTGCTTGGAGGCCACAAGGAGATCCGCAGTTGCACTGATGAGCCTACAGCTATGAATACAAGCTGTGTGAATGGAAAGGAAATTCGTCTCAAAGCAGCATACGAAGAATAAAATAAAAGATAAATATCAATTTAGCAGTTTTAGGAGGACTTACTGGCCCTCGTTTTGTGGAATGAAAAAAAGTAAGAGCTAAAAGGAGGAGCTTCATGTGGACAAGGGTCCAAAATACCCTGCATGCTGAGTATTTTTGGTACTGCTACCTTTCAAACAAAGGCAAAGTTTCAAAGGGTTGGAAACTGCTACTTTTTTAAACAGACCCATTTTCCTTCGGGGATCATTAAAGTTTTACATCACTTCGTATTATCTAATTTCTAAAAGACCCAAAGTTTTCCATTATTTAAAGTTCACAACATTAAAGTACCTTTCATATAAATAAAGAAAAAGGCCCGATTCATTTATTTCTTACTTTGACTTAAAAGTAATGTTGAATGGAATAAGCTGTCTACCCATGATACAACTCTGGATAATTTCACCTAGGGCTCTTTGACTTCTTGGAATTTGGGATACTTTTAGCTCACGTACTAAAGAGTTGTGACTCAACAATCCACACAAAAGAGACAAGGTACTCCAACTGAATCCCACCGAATAACCAGTTTTTATAGTGCTTTTTTTCTGAATTTCTACATCTCTTCCTTCCTTCCTTTAGAGTCAATTCCAGATTACCTTTCAAATCCCTTTGGTTCATGTTGAGCTTAGTGATCAAGATTGATCAAATCCTCGGGACTGTGTAGGTTTGTGTCGTGGCCTCTTGTGTTTTAGGCCAGACCCGGATCGTCTGTTCCTGCCTCTGCTCAGCTTAATGCAATCAAACCTCATGTGAATCACTTGTGCTGTCATGCATTTAAACCCTACTCTATCTCTAACACTCTGTCTCATTCCCCCCCTTTTTAAAGGAAAAGATACTGAGTCGAATGACTTAAACGTAATAGAGTGCTGAAGTCGAGAAGCAGGAATTTCAATTTAATAAAAGTATGTTTTGTAGTACATTAATGATAGCAGCTATTGAAGACTATACTTCCTGATCTACATTTTTCCAGATTTGGTCACAATCAAGCCATAATGAACTTTTACTTCCTGGTCTATAATCCTTAAGGTTGTCTTTCTTTCTTTATACCAGTAACATTCAACTCCAGTTCTCCAAAACTGGTGGCCTGTTTGTTTTCATTTGATTTCTATGATCCCTGACTACTTATGATTCTCCTGGTCCTTTCCATACGTTTTCCAGCCGTAAAAACAATTACACTTTCAACAATTTCATAAACTTTATAGTTTTTGACATACTGAGTAAAATATGCCCCATAGAAAATGAATGAGAAAGTCTTCAAATTTCAAAATTTTAAGTAGATTAGCAACAAACCTTTAAATCATGGACTATGTTTTCATCTTTTAGAGTAATTTTCAAAAAATTTGAAGTTTTCCTAATATTTTAGCAACATGCTAACATATCTGGCTAGTTTGTTATCTAGGCTTTTAAGGTGAATTTAGAGTTTAGTTTCTATTTTAGCAACATGCTAACGTTTTTGGCTAGTTTGTTATTTACTGAGGATTTTAAGTTTAATTTAGAGTTCAGTTTCTATTCTAGCTACAGGCTAAAGTTTTTGCTAATTTAGTTTACTGAGGATTTTTAGGCTATTTTGGAGTTTAGCTAGTATTTAAGCAACAAGCTAGCCTTTTTGGGGGCTAATTTGAAATCTACTGAGTTTTTTTTTTTTTTTTGGCTAATTTGGAATTTAGCAAATATTTTAGCAATATGCTAATGTTGTTGGGTAATTTGATATCTATTGGGATTTTTGGGCTATTTGTGAGGTTAGCTAGTACATAATCAACAAGCTAATTTTTGGGGTAATTAGGCGTTAACTAAGGTAAAAATGTAATAAAAAAAAAAATCACATTTTGAGATTTGCTAGTTTCTTTTTCTGTTTTTGCTTTTGTACGTGCCAAAAACAAGACATAATTCATATTTATTAAAAAAAGAAGGTCATGAATGCAAATCCAAATTTCTTAAAGGTTAAAATAAATCTACGCAGCTCCTTCTAGGTGTTGATCAAATGGCTCTTTTCCTGTCAAAGGTTGCCGACCCCTGGTTTAGCCAATTGAATGGCAAATTCAATGGCAGGTTGTTGGAGAACATGTAGGACAATCGAGGCCTGGAATTGGACAACCCTGATCCACAGAGATAAACAGGTGTCAGAAGAAGAGTGAGAAAGCATTGTACATTTGATTACTATAAAACTATCAATATTTCCAATGGCAAGTTGACAACATTATTTGTATGCGCATGAGAACCGGACCCGGTGAGTGCAACTTCACCCAAAGAAAATGACTCCAATGAAATGAAGTCAATTCAGTCTCCATTTTTTTTACGATACAGTCCAAGTCGGTCTGAGTCAACATTTTAATGGGAACCACTTTCTCCAATCAGGAATGAGCCTGTTGGAAGTGCACACCCCTACCAGTCTAAACAGGGCAACACAACATCTCTCAAACATTTCAAACGTTTGACGTTAGACCACATAGTTTCAGGTATCTGATTGGTCGGATTATAACTTGAATAACTGGCAAAACAGAAAAGATACTGTGAAAAAAATAGGATTATCAAGAAAAAAAATGTAGAACAAGGATGAGATTCAAGAGCCAAGAGTAAAAACCTATTGTAGGAATACATCAAATATGTTTACCACAGCTATCCTTTCTTCCCTCGTGGTTTTAAATTCTTCAGTTATGCTTGAACAAAAACAGCCTTATATCAAGGTGTACTTCAAATTCCACTTACACAGTTTGGTTCACTAAAAAAAAAAAAACATGACCTTGAAGTAAATATTTATTGGCTAAATCGTCATTGCTTGAATTTCACGGGTCAGGCTCTCAAACTGTGAAGTGACACTCTGAAATATTTAGATCTCCATCAAACGGGATAATGGAAAATGCTCTGTTTCAGCCCGCTCGTAACTCGCTGCGGCTCCACGCCAGCACAGAGCGGAGGAATTATAAAAGTTGACTTCATGATAAACAAGGAGAGTCCTGCAGTTAGTGTATGTAGTTTTTTGTTTTACAGCAGTCACTTAGCACTGAGATGTGTAGATAATTCAAGCTCTGCTCTTCCCAGTTTTATTTTTTAGTCTCTTTCAAGCACTCTTGGCAACAAGACTCCATTGTTGAACATAGAAGCTGCTTTTCATCATCGATTGACTTTACTTTCTGTTCAAATTGATTTTTTTTTTTCTTAAGGATGGCAAAAGCAAACAATCCTCGCCTTGCTTTCAGGCGAGGTGGGGGTCCAGGTTGTGTATACATGATCACACACAGACACTCGCCCCCCTAGCTGTTTCCTGGCTGAAATATCCCCCCCGAGTCTTGCCATTTCCTAACCTCATTTGCTCTATTACAGTGAGGGTTTGCTATGAGTTGGGTAGGGGGTAGTAAAACTCGAATGCACACATTCAGACGTGCGCTCACAGTCAGTCTCGAGAGAAGGCCGGAGTGCAAACATGGAAGAGAGAAAAGGAGATTAATAGATTGAGGAGGGTCTAAGTGTCTGTTTGGATGTGGAGGTTCCTGAAGGGCTTGTGTGTTTGAGATGGGTGCACACACCCTTGGTCCCTCACTTTATCCATCACTCCCTTTTTTCTTTTGTTCAGTCGTCCATCTCTACCCTCATCCTCCCCAATTTCTTTCCCATCTCCATAAACATGCCAGAGACAGCGCCTCCTTTCTGTCCTCCTTCCAAATTGCCTCCCTCAGTCCAAAACAGCGGTAATGATCACGTTCACTATTGTGAAACAAGGAAGAAGAAAAATAAGAGTTGAGGAAGAGCGCCTCACAGCCACGCTGCCCTTTTGTTGGAAGAACTGATCTGTTTGTCAAGAAAGGGGACTTTCCACCTTGGAGATACAATGGAGTTGTTTTGACAGTGAGGCAGGAGAGTGTTTGCATTCCTCACAATGCTGCACAGTCATTATGATGCACTGACTCATTGCTCGGTGTAGCACGACACAAAAACGCGAGGAAATTATAGCTTTGTGCTGGAAATCAAATTGCATACCCAAACAGAAGGAAACTGAGTGGATGTTAATGATATGACAGTCAAATGTGTTTTCAAATGCTGTCTGGCAAATACCTATTAAAGGGCAAAATGGAGCAACAATATGGAGAGCTTTTCTTGTAAAAAATGACAACCTATTTTGCATTGACATGTATATTCTTTGGTAGTTACAATGGGAAATCATGCGTTCTGTTTTTGGAGGAGACTGTTAATTGGGCTTTAAGGTCGTCCCATCTGCTTGAATTGGTAAAATCCTTCCAAAATAAAAAGATGACTCCCTTGGAGAAATGTTTTGAACAATAAATATATACATTACAATTAAAGAAGAGACAATATGAGGGAAGATTGTTCAATGAGTACGTTACAAGGATCAAAGGACGTCGCAATCTTTCTAATATTGGAGTTCTGTCAATAAGATATGGAGACTAAGGAAATTCCTTCAAATAAATGTTTTTTATACCATATTTACCAAGTAATCTTGAATCTTGAATGTCACTACAGTTGGTTACTGCAGGAAAGCCAAAATTCTTCTCCCTACCCCCACATTTAGCCCTCCAAACGGAGGGCTACGAAAATTGGTGTCTTCAAATTTAGATGCCACCCCTCGATGACATCATCAATAGATGCCGTTTTTTTTTTTTTTTTTAATTATGACTTGATAAAAACTTTATCTGAATACATCTTTCACACAATATAATTGTAACATACATGTTTTTAATGATCAGAACATTAAGCACTGCAACTGTATCTCATATACAAGTTCCTTTTAACCAAGAAAAGTCATAGTGAAAAATATTTTTTTAACTCTCAACTTTGTCTGATTTTTACTGCTAAAATATTAAATGTGTCTCAACCAATAATGTTTTATATATGTATGGTTGAGCCATGAACCATCGAAATCTGCAGTTTTATATGGTACCAACTTGGCACTTTTGGTTCAGTAGTTAAAACTGAGTTGAATATGTCTGTATTTTTGCTCATATATAATGAATTAAATATCGTCTTGGCAGCATTTTAAATCTATACAAGTATTGCGAAATGAATAATCACAATATTTCAATGTATCGATTTTTTTTTTGACACTCCTATAAATTGCCCCATCATTAAAAATAATTTTCGCTAACTCAGCAATTTTAAATGCCATTATTTGTTCTTATTTCCAGTTTGTTAACTAAAGACTGCATTGTGTTTGGGGGTCTATGATTAAAAAAGTATTCTAACTAATGTGAAGGTTAGCCTCTGAACGCAAAGTAAGTCATGTTAAAGTTTTAAGGATTCGGGTTACAAAAGAAAAAAAACAAACTTTTTAGAGGTAAAACAGAGGTAGGGAACATCATGCATCATTGATGACTGAAGCCAGGAGGCATCACAAATATTTTAGTGAGACAAAGATATGGATCAAAACGAAATGAATCAATGCAACTTGGTGTTTTTGCACAAGAAACAAAGTCTCACGAGGAAAAAATACAAAAAAATAAAATGCTACTTTTACACCAATCAAGTAAAAATGTACCTTTTTAAATGGCTTGCTCACTGATCAATAGAACAACCATGCATGAATCCCAAACTTTAAAACCTGCATAGTCTGACTCATCTAGGCCAACTGTCAGCATAATAATCAAAGAGATATCTGGTTCTGTAACTGCAGTGCTGTATTAATGCCACTTTCACTCAGCTAAAGAAACACTGCAAGTGATTAAGCTCCTTGTGGGTGTGTGTGTTTGCATGGGTACAGGACTGTGTGTGGGGGGCCTTGGCTCCACTGGGAGTCCATAGCAGAGCCTTAAATTATACATATGTTCTCATTCCATTACCAGTGGCAACTGCTAAAGTCTTCCCAGAATATCCATTAACAAATTGAAGGGACGCTCGGACTTTCTCACACAGACCGGCATAAATAACGTTTAGTGGCACGTGCTAAAGCAGGACAGTGGAGTCGTGCGTTTGACAAAACCACTGATTACTCAGACAGACGAGAGCGGATCCAAGAAAAAAAACTGTTGTCAGATCACATCGTACTCTCCAATTTCAGTCATTTTTATTACAAAATAATCTGACCCTCGTTACAAAGAAGCTAAAATCTAAACCTTTTTGGTGGAACTACTTTTATTAAAACTACAGAAGACATTTTCTAAATGAAACAGTAAAATATTTTCCCATCTGATTGGTCGTTACGTTATATTATATGGAGTCAGAGTGTAGTAAAGTTGAAAATTATAATAGCATTATGCTAGCTTTTTGGACTATTTTAACATTTATTAAGGTTTTTTAGGCTAATTTGGAGCTTAGCTAAAATTTCAGCTACATGCTAGCTGTTTTGGCTAATTTAGGAATTTGTCAGTTTTTATGCTAGTTTGGAGTTAAGCTAATATTTCAGCTACATGCTAGTTAGTTTGGCTAATTTAGGAATTTTTCAGTTTTTAGGCTAATTTGGAGTTTAGCTTATATTTCAGCAGCATGCTAGCTTTTTTAGCCAACATGGGTTTTTCTGGGGTTTTTTTGTTTTTTTTTTTGCTGTTTTGGAGTTTAGCTAATATTTCAGCTGCATTCTTGTTGTTTTGGATAACTTAGGCTTGTTTCAGTTTTTTTTAAACTAATTTCGCATTTAACTAATTTTGTAGCTGGCTATCAGCTTCAGCAGTTTCAGCTATTAGCTTTAGCAATTTCAGCATCTTCAGCAGCCAAATTCAGTTTACAGCATTCACACTAGCATTATCACAGGTAATAATATATTTCTAGTTTTTAGTTAGTTGAAAGCTAATGATGGTTAAGATGTGTGCTTTACATCCAGTTTAAACATGATCTGATTAGTCGACTAATAAAAACATAATCGGTGATTGTTAAAAGAATCATTTGTGGCAGCACTAGTACAAAGCCAGATTTCTTTTTTCCATCCTTTTATTGATTTTTTTTTCATTTAATTTATTTTTCAACAGGGTGTGTTAGAATTGATTATATGGACTCTACACATTATTTTTTCATTTGTAATGTCTTATTCTTTGTTTTTATGTAAATCACTTTGAGTGACATGAGTTTTGAAAAAGTGCTATACTAATAAAGTTTGATTTATTTTATTTTCGTGTTCAAAACTCTCATGTTTGTACGTTTTTGCGACTGTTTTGGGGCTCTACATACCAAACACCCAACCACTGAACGCACGTTGAGACCTAAACTAGATCAAACTTTGACCAATCAGGGACTCACATTTGCTATGTGGCGTATGGAGGCGTCCCTTTTAACTCACAAAAGTGCCAGTCGTTGAAAAATTGCTCTTGGAGAAAAAAATAATAATACCACTTTGTGCCCAGCTGGAGTTATGACATCGAGTCTTTTATATATTGTAATCATTGACACGAATGAGAAATGAGGTCAATTCATTTTTCCACGGTACGGATGTCACCATTTTGGGACCAGACAGCGTTAGCAAGCAGTGATTGGTTTAAGAATCTGTCAATGAATTTGAATTTTGTCTTCGTTTTTACCATTTATCCCTTAAGTCACAAATATTCATATTTTACTTTTTTAATCTTGTATTTATAATTCAGTGAACTCTTCTTAATTGCATTAAATTAAACTTCGTATGAACAAACTAAATAAATAAATAAAATAATTATCTGGCCACACTAGTGCTACAAAATGGCTGCTGCTCCTCAACTACGATTGCATCACTTAGCTAGCCAAAAAAAATAATAAATTCACACATCAAGAAAATGGACAAAATTTGTTAAAATGAACAAAAACTGGAAATATTTTTTTGTGAGCCAATAAGGACAAAAACAACACGTTAAATAAGTAAAACAAAAGAAAAAGTGTTAGGTAAAACATGGCCTTACCCCCGTCTGCGTTCAAAGCTCTGGCAGAAGCTGGACCCGTGCGCACTTCCGGTTTTCAAAATAAAAGCGAGAAAGTTCACTTTAAAACAAAAACAGGAGAACTGCAGTAAAATAATGTTGCTCTTACACTTTCAACTCCAGTTCAAAACACATTTTGATCGCAGCTACAGTGGAGGGTTTTACAGCAAACAATTTAAAATCCTGAAGAGGTTTGTTTTGTTGGTTAGTCGGGCTTAGTCATCATGAGGAGAACTTTGCTGAGGCCGGCTTGTATTCTCTTCATTTTTGAAAAATTTACCTTGATCTTTACCCAGCCAAGAGCAGCCAGCAGGTCCTTGAATATTGGTCTATTTATTTTATGACTTTCTAATTTGTGTTTTTGCGTTCTGGAAAATTCCTGAAAAGCATTCTTTACAAATGTTCTCAGTTTAGGACAGGGACTACTAAGCCTTTAATCAGGGTATTTTTGTATAATATGAAACTATATACATACTTTAAATGTTATTTTGAGGAAGTCTCAGTTTTATCTTCCTTTTGAGTTAAATGAATGCTCAGTGGTAGATGAGTGTTTTTTTTTTGTTTTGTTTTTTTTTTTAATTGAATTATTTT
>NC_050513.1:5120779-5130840 GCF_002922805.2 Oryzias melastigma
TAAAGTTTAGTGACTTTAGCTTTAACATCTTTAGAGCTATTGAACATTTTTGACCAAATGTGATTCCTGTTCTCATTTAAAATTCTTACAAATAAATTATAATTTTGTTTTAGCATAAAATTTGATGAGTGTTCACGAATAACAGATATCATTGTTAGTTTTAATTTATTAGTTTTATTTATTGAATTTTAAGATTATGTGCTTATTTTTTAAGTCCTTAAGACATCACATTTTCAGTTTTATTACCACAGTAGTTAATTTTCTTAACTGTTATTTCTCTGTCAGATAAATCAAACAGGCATATCAAAGGACAGCTGGGGTCCTAAGGAGTTAAATCACGGCGCTAGCATGTAGCAGTTAGCAGCTGCTGTTTGGCCATCTGTCTGCAGCATTAAGAGCTTCACATTAAAAAGAAACTAAAAAAAAAATCTGTTGGAATACCTTTATAGGTTGTTGTTTGTGTTAGGATAAGCCAACAGAGACATTTGCTGTCCGTTTAAATCGTTTTTAAAAGAGTTATTGATCCCGGAAGTTAGCTTTTAGTTAGCTTTGTTTACGTTAGCCTTCTGCTTTAGCTGCTGCTGTTTTCTGGATTTTGTGATTTTTTCATGACATGCAGACTTCTAGTGGAGTATTTTTCCGTAATGATAAGATTGAATATAAAGCTCTGATCATAATGAGAATAAATTCAATATCCGATCCTGATCAAAGGAGTCCTCAACCACGTGATCAGCCCCGATTTTCGATCACGCGATCGGATCGGGACATCCCCAGTTATAATGGAGGTTCACACTGATTTAGTCCAGTCCAACAGTGTGTCAGAAACACTAAAAATCAATAGAAATCTAAATTTACCACAAATTAATTCATTCAGTTTTGCTGTTAAGCACAAAAGAAATAATTATTGACACCAGAGGAACATATCTTTCTTTTCTATTGATGTTTTAACTAGAAAAATCACTTTTTTTTCTGTAGAAGATGGCAAAACATTAGCTTGACAATATGAAGAAAAAATTGATCTTCTATTATTTTGTCTTTAATTTCTCCATTCTTGCTACTACTTAATGGTGTTTCTGCTTTAGTCCTTTGAATGGATGGAGTGAGATGTAGAATCTTTACAAGCTGCCACAGTTATTTAGTTGTAGCTCAGAGTCTCATTATTTCAACAGTAAGCCATAATGAGCCAAGCCAGACATCAATTCATCATTAAAGGTATTGATTTTACAAATTGCCTACTTTTTGTTTTTATCACTAAAACTGTTTGGTTCTATTTTATCCGTTAAATCTAACTCCACTTCATCTTGCAGAGTTGTTTCTTTCACGTTTGTTTACCTCATTTTATCCCTTTTATTTTGTAGCTTCTTAGCAATCGGCTTTCCCTGGACAGCACAGGCAAGGTCATAGAAAGATTTTGTTTGACAACTGATAAACTATGGCTGCCGCTGTTGTTTTAGTCTGATCTATGCTCGGTGATTATAGCAGTTTGAGTTTGGGCTATAAAACGTTTATTTGTTTGACCATCGCAGCATTTAGCCTTTTGGTTTTTACTCTCAGCTGTTGTTTGGGAATTAAATATTTCGGCTTAAATGCTTCACTATCCAATAACTTAAAAAGATAGAGATCTCATGTAGAGGTTTTAACTTAAATTCTTCTTTAATCACATTAAAGTGGTTTTCTGCTAAATGACTAAACTGAGTGAAACTGTCCAAAAATGCTCAGTGAAGGGCTAATTTTTACAGTCAGAAGAGTTAAGAAACATTACCTCTGTCATTACTTTAAATAGCTAAGTAAGAAAAAAAAACAAATAATAAAATGAATGTTATCTGCGAATCATCCAAAGTAAATTTTAAGTTATTTAAAGTCCTGCTCCAATCATTCTTTGATCTATTGTTTTTAGTGATTTAACAACAAAAAAAAACTATAATTTAGGATATAGTCTTTGTAGAGTGGCAGTTCATTAGAAATTCACATCTGAGTAAGCCTGCCCCCCTTCCCATCATCCATCTGCGTCTCACTAGCTTATAGCCGCTCTTCCCCTCAACCTAACATTCCCGGAGTAACAAAAAAGTCGAGCAATAGCAATCCAGCTGTAAATGTTTGATCCAGATGCCAGCTGAGATAAGGAAAACAAAGACGTACATGGATCTAGTCGACTAGAAGTGGATGCATAGTAATAGAAATTGAGCAGAGAACTCGTTATATTTTTGACGTCACAAATATACTCTTTTTTTTTTTTTTTTACTGTTTTGTTGCAATGTTCCTGCTCTTGAACATGCCACGAGAGCATGTTAAAAAACCAAGAAGGGTCTATAAAAAAATGTTTTGCCTTTAAAACCATCTAGAAGATTATCCGAATTAACAGCTTGGCAACACAGGGACACATATAGAGATGCTACAATCCACCATAGTGAAATCATTCATTATCGTATGTCACCAGCATCGACATCTTAGAACGTACTACTGAAAAGTATTTAAGTTTTTGTCTAAACTGTTTAATTCAACTACAAGTGAATCCAACATGTGTGAATCTCTTTTTGAAGATGCCAAATTAAAACAAGAGAAAACACGTAACCATTGCTCCCAGTAGTTGGGGAAGTGGTTCTTTTGATATGTAATAAAAAGCCTTGTTTTCTTTTCTGTCTTGACTGAAGCAACTGATAGTACAGCAATGATACATAAAAATCTGTTTATGAGGTTTTGTCTAAAATCTAAATAAGTCTAGAAATGGTCTTGGATGAACTTAAAAAAACTTCATGTCAAAATAGATTCCTTTTTGATAGTAATTTTCATATAGTATTGTATTGTGTTCAGGTCAGAAAAGATTCGCATTCAAGTGTGAAAATGGGTCAATTTTGACCCAAACACAGCATAAAGGATACAAATCTTATTAAGTTATGGTATTGTATTCGGGTCAGAAGTGACCCATGTTCAAATGTGAAAATGGGTCAATTTTGATCCAAACACAGCATAGGGGTTAAAAATATGATCAAGTTATGGTACTTGAGATATGATAAAATATTTTTTTAAAACTTCTGTATTGTATTCTGCTCAAAATTGACCCATTGTCAAATGTGAAAATGGGTCAATTTTGACCAGAGTGAAAAATCTGATTGAGTTATGGTACTGAGTTATGGTAATTAAGACTTATATTGGGTTCGGGTCAATTTTGACCCGAACCCAATATAAGTCTTAATTATCCGATTGAGTCATGCTACTTGAGATATGATAAAAATATTATTTTCCCCCTTGCATTGTATTCGGGTCAAAATGGACCAGTTTTCGAAGATGAAAATGGGTCAATTTTGACCCGAACACAAGATATGGGTAAAAAATCTGATTTAGTTATGGTACTTGAGATATGGTAAAAATGTTTTCTTTTTTTCTCTTCTGCATTGTTTTCAGGTAAAATTGACCAAATTTCAAAGGCGAAAATGGGTCAATATTGACCTTAACACAGAATAAGGGCTAAAAATCTAGACTAACTGAGCTATGGTACTTGAGAAGGATAGAATAATAATAATAATAATAATAATAAAACCATGTATTGTGTTCGGGTCAAAATTGACCCATTTTCACATTTTAAAACTGGTCTATTTCGACTTTAACAAAATATTAGGGTTAAAAATTTGAACCATGGTTCTTGAGATATGGCAAAAAAAAAAAAAAAAATGAAACCACTGTTTTGTATTTGGGTCAAAACTGACCCATTTTAGAATGTGAAAATGGGTCATTTTTGACCCAAACACAAAATATGGTTTAATATTTTTTACTGCTTGCTTTGTGTGGAGATACATCATGATCATTTTTCTATGAAGATTTGATGCAACGCTACAAACTTGGCAAAAAAAAACAAAAAAAGTTTAACCAACTGTCAAAGTGGATATTGGAAACCTTTTGTTTAAGAATAAGACCACCTTCCTGTTAGCTTTGCCTCTCATTTGGACCAAAACCAAACTCATCACGTTCCAATCTAAAATTTCACGGTACGGTGGAGTCATTTAATCCAATGCAAATGTCAATATTATATAGATTAATTGAGCTTTAAGCAAAGGGAAAGGAAAACACGCCAATCTAAATCCAATAATCCAAGGTAAGGCTACAGCAAATGTGGCTCCAGCCCCTGTACGATCCACTAATCAATGGGAATTTTAAAGGAATCAAAAGGTGGGCGAAGAGGTCAGTGCATCTCAAGAACAAATTGATTTCCAGGCACTTTTGAAAAATTGAGGTTAGTGTTGAGAGTCAACAGTGTCAAATGCAAGGCACTGCTCATGGGGATTAATACCTGTCCTTCCTTCCTGAAGCAAATTACACTGATTACACATTCTGTTCAGTAGTTATGCAGATGGCTATTGACAGACACACTGGCGCAAGTTTTCCACGCCGTCCTCTCGGAATCAATTCATAAGCACACTTCTGTTCTTCCACATATTAATTCACCCTCTTTCCATAATTCTCTCTTACCCTTTAATCCTGTACTGCTACCTTCAAAAAATGTTTCATCTAAGTTGCTTTAAGAAATTACTAGAGCACCTCAAGCGTGGAGCAATTTACTGTAATTGATTTTTGCTTGTCAACATGTCTCACCTTCTTTGAGAATTAAAATCCTCGTGTGACCCTCGTGCTCACTTTTTTAGAGAAGTTCTCACACACACTTTTTAGCTTGGCTTTCAAATTTCCCACCACGGATGATGTATATTTTAAGAAGCGCTTGTAAATTTTGAACCCAGTCCCTTGTAATGTGACAAAATTTGGAAATTATTGTCAAGTGATGGTTTTCACGGAGGACCTGGAAAAGCTTCACCACACTTGAACACAGGGTTTTCACTTCATCTTTGTAAGGCAATCACTTCGTCACACGTGTTAGCACTCCGAAAATGACATGACTCAGGAGTAGAAGTTCAGATGTGGAAAAGGAAGGAAGTGCTGGGTTCTCACTTGGATTGGCTTGAGTTTATAGACAGAAAACACACAGAAAAATGTTAAACTTACAAATTCTGATGGTAAAAGTATTTTATTTTAATGTTTTTTTTTTCATCTGAACTAAAACAGTCAAATATTTATGAATCAAAGGGGGACCAGTTCATGGCTGCTAACATCCTGGATGCCCTCTGAGTTCAGCCTTTATTCTTTGACCTTTAAGACCTGAAAACATCTGGAATGAGGATGTGAAAGTGGCAGATGGCACTGGTCTTTGTAAAGACAATAACCCACAATAATCTTGATCACTGTTCAATCAAGACTTGAGTCGAGACGGAAGAGATTTCAGTCGCGAACCACGAGACTTGAGTCGGGACCCAAGAAACTTGAGTCGAGACCAAACAAGAGACTTGAATCGCAGCCCAAGAGACTTGGGTCGCAGCCCACAAGACTTGAATCGCGGCCAATGAGACTTCAGTCGCAGCCCATGAGACTTGGATTACCATCCACGAGACCCGAGTAGTGACACACGAAATTTGAGTCGAGAACCAAAAGACTTGAGTCCGGACCCACGAGATTGGAGTCGCGAACCACGAGACTTGAGTCGGGACCCAAGACACTTGAATCGCAGCCCAAGAGATTTGAGTCGCGAACCAAGAAACTTGAGTTGTGACCCAAGAGACTTGAGTCGTAACCCACGAGATTTGAGTCGCGAACCAAGAAACTTGAGTCGCGGCCAATGAGACTTGGATCACCAGCCACGAGACCTGAGTAGTGACCCAGAGATTTGAGTTGGGACCCAAAAGAGTTGAGTCGGGACCCAAAAGATTTGAGACATGACCCACCAGACTTTGATCACCATCCACAAGACTTGAGTCGCAACTTACAAGACTTGAGGCAGGACCCAAGAAACTTGAGCTGCGGCACACAAGACCTGAGTCGTGACCTACGAGATTTGAGTCGCAGCCCGTGAGAACTGAGTCGAGACCCACAAGATTGGAGTCGCGAACCACTAGACTTGAGTTGGGACCCAAGACACTTGAATCGCAGCCCACGAGATTTGAGTCGCGAACCAAGAAACTTGAGTCGTGACCCACGAGATTGGAGTCGCGAACCATGAGACTTGAGTCGGGACCCAAGAGACTTGAGTCGTGACCCAACAGATTTGAGTCGCGAACCAAGAAACTTGAGTCGCGGCCAATGAGACTTGGATCACCATCCACGAGACCTGAGTGGTGACCCACAAGATTTGAGTTGAGACCCAAAAGACTTGAGTCTGGACCCACAAGACTTGAGACATGACCCACCAGACTTTGATCACCACCACAAGACTTGAGTCGCAACTCACGAGATGTGAGTCGGGACTCAAGAGACTTGAGTCAGGACCCAAGAAACTTGAGCTGCAGCACACAAGACTTGAGTCATGACCTACGAGACGTGGATCACCCTCCACGAGACCTGAGTCGTGACCTACGAGATTTGAGTCGCAGCCCGTGAGACCTGAGTCGAGACCCACAAGATTTGAGACGTGACCTACGAGACTCCAATCACTATCCACAACTCAAGAGTTGAGACTTGAGTCGTGACCCACGAGATTTGAGACGTGACACACGAGATTTCAATCACGATCCAAAAGACTTGAGTTGTGATCCGATAGACTTGAGTCGGGACCCACAAGACTTGAGTCACGACCCATGAGATTTAAGTTGAGCCTCACGACCAAATCCAAGTCCTAGGTTGGTCAAAGCTCAACTTATCTAACCTTAAGCGTGCGTTCAACTTTGACTTTTCATTGAAAGTGGTTGAAACTGGTGTAAACACAAAATAAAAATCCTGTCTGAACCACTGTGACACACGCACAACTCATTTTCATAACAAGTTACAGAACGCTGCTGAATATATCTTACCAAAAAACTTGAACGAACAACATTGTGCCATTACACTATCAACAGTACCTGTTTGTCTTGAAGTCTCCAAATGGGCCGATCCCTCAGTACATCGTAGACCTCATCCAGATCTAAACATCTGCATGACCTCAGAGGACCAGATGTGAGTAGTAGTTCCCCAAAACTGGCACCTAAACTGACTTTCACTCTTTTACTTTTATTTTGTCGTTCAGTCCTGTGTGTCTTTTACTTTTTATTTCTACTTCTATATAGTTTTACTGAACTATTATAGGAGTAACTCTTTGTTGTTTTTCTGCAATATGCATCCCATGTCGCTACCCTTTAAGGAATAGTACACCCCTACAAACATTCTCTTTTTCTGCCAACTTGAAAAACCTCATGCGCCTGACTGATGTTTCATTGGAACGTGTGAATGCTGTTTTATTTTCAAAAGTGAGCCGATAGTTGAAAAGCCCAGGCTCGTGCGAGGGAAGACAACCTATTGACCGGACACGGATCGATGTCAGCCCACGCTGAATTGCTTCCACCCGCCATTGTTATTATGATGAGCGCTGTGTAACGGCTCTCCGTCCGTCCCACAAGGAAAGCACAAACTTGTTTTGCTTTGTTTGGTGAGTGTCCTCACTGTGACCGCCTACCAATTTGCAAAAAAAGCTTAAAATATATTTATGCCAACCCTTTAAAAAATGTATAAAAAATTATTTAAATACAGCTCAGGATTTGCTATTATATATCTAATGATTCTACTACTGTCACCAACATTAACACAAAATGTAGAGCTCCTTTGTAGTTTAATTATATATTTTTTTGAATTATTTTTTTACTTTAAAGTATCTAAAATTCCAAACAGCTTTTTAGAAAAAAATGTATTGATGTTAAAGTTTTCTTTATGCCGTTTTATATTAAAAATTGACTTGATAAATGAAGCAAGAACAATAAAGTTGAACTAAAAACATGAATGGATCAAAATATGATCTCATCTGATCCAAAGACTTCCATTATAATAGCATGGAGGGAGATGGCATTTAAAACTAATTGAAACAAGTATTAATTATATATTATTTCCAGCTGTTGCACCTGAAAAAGCATGTATCCTGTTTGCCAGTCGCTCCCTGTGCTCCTTCTGACGGCTGACGGAGAGAAAATTTGAATTTTCTGCATAGTTAATCTCAGTGATGGAGCCGTAATGAAGTTGGAAATTGCCGAGGGATGCAGTGGACTTCCAGAAAAGGGTGCAGCTGCAAAAACCCCAAGTTTGTAAAGATACAATCTATGGTGGGGGGGGTTGATTGACATTTTATAATTCAAACAAAAGATTTTGTGACTTTTTTATTTTTCCTGTTTTTTTTCTTGAGGATAAAACATTTATTTAACTGAATCCATACTGAATTAATCATCTGAGCTTGAGTTATTTATTCTTATCTGGAGATAAATATTGCATAGCGGACGTGATTAATGAATTGCTATCAAATTCAGCCCTCTGCAGCTCCGGACTTTTGTAAGCACTTGGCCACAGATAATTGCATATTGACTGGGGGTAAAGCCAAATGTTCATCAAACTGTGAGTAAGACTGAATCGCTGCAGGGCGTGTCCCCTGTAACGGGGCCACTCTCGGTATTTCAGTTCCAGCTGGTGGAGAGTATTGACAGCTGCTGCGTAAATGCGACTTTTCAATAATTGGTGATTTGTGGACATGCGTCTCGCTCGTGTGTTTGACTGTCCACCTTCCTCGCTGAACACAACTGTAACAAAAAAAAATAAAATAAAAAATCAAGGCTACCAAATCCAGGCCAAGAAATACTAATGAAAGCCTCAGCGGGGAAACAAACCCTTTCCAATCACTCATGTGACACAGCAGCTGAAGTGGTTTTTTACCCCCTACTGCTCCTCCATGGGAGTTTAGTGGCTGACTTCTGTTACTAAATCAATTTGAGATACTAGTTTCAAAGGTGCTGGCTGGAGACTGAAGGTATGTCCCCCAAAAAAAGGGAAAAAAAGTCAGCTTGAAATTAAAGAGAAGTGGTAAAATGTTGACATGTGTAATCACACGTGAACTCGATCTCTGTGGGGAGTTTGATCAAAGAAAAAAAGACCTCACAAGCTGAATTATATACATATAATAGGATCTAAAGGACATATTCACACTAGTTATTTGAATCTCCATGAGGGTCAGTTTCCTTCCTTAATATGTTTCATTTTAAAATGTCAAATGAGCTTTGATGCAGAACAAAAATATCAATATTGCAATATATCGTGATATTTAGTCCTCCGATTGATTCTGGATGGGTTTTCACCAAGTATTGATCTTTTATTTTTGTTTGAAGAGGCTGTAACACGTCATATTTATCATCCTTTGGTGAGAAGTTCTTTCAAAGGTAGATAGGGGGTGTATATTGCACCAATGTGTCTTTTAACACTGAATTTTACAGATAATTCCAATTAAATTGGTGTCAATGTCTGTCAAAGAGACGGTTTTACTTATTTTCAGCAAAGTTGCACAAAAATATATTTTTTTTGTTGCACAAAATGAGACACAAGTTGTTTATTGTGATTGTGTTCAAGCTAAAAAAATGAATAGGGATATTTTATTTTAAAAAAATGTGTTATTTTACATCATGTGAGTTATCAGAGAGGAATTTGATCAATTATCGCAGAATCGAAATATATCAATATTGTGATATATCAATATCCCGATATATCGATATTGCAATAATTGATACATTGATAAAATATCGCATCGTATCGTTAGATATCCAGTGATTCCCATCCCTAGATCAAACTTAGTACCAGTCATTTCTTAGACTACGGTCACATATTCCAAAATGCCACCACGTGGTGACCTAAATGCAAGTTTTCTAGGTAATCTGGCAGTCGTATTTTTAGGAAAAAGTTACAATTTTACGGCGAGCAAACGATTTTATGGAAAACGCTTTAAGATGCTTTGTAACAAGAAGTGCTATACCAGGGGTATGCAACCTGCGACTCTTTTATGAAAGAAAAATAAGAAAAAGTTTCTAAATGTTAAAAAGAAACTATAAAGTAAGGCCAAATGGAGGGCTACAAACAAAGTCCTCCCACGCGAGGGTTTGCTCTGAACCACAAATGATTACATTTAAACGTAAATAGTGAGTTTTTGTTGTAGGATCACCTTTTTAAAGTTATAAAAGCGCTATTGTTACGTATGATCAAGCGCTAGAAGCCCGCGCTAAAGCTAGCAGACTGGCGATTATTAG
>NC_050513.1:5135561-5135982 GCF_002922805.2 Oryzias melastigma
CTTAGGGCTTAATTGGGTTAATAAAATTGATTAATCAGTCTGAAACAAAGCTTAATAGATCAATAATCAATCCATAAACGTAGAGATTGATTTAACATATAAAGCTAAAGTCTGCTAGCTTAATGCTAACGTATAATGGGATTTCCCATAGAACAGCTAATGCTAACGCTTGGTTGACCTAAACAAACATTTATGACTAAATAAACATCTTTATAAACTCACAGGCCTTAATTTTACAAACTATTTTAAGGAAATATTTTTTAAAGGATCACAGTTTTTTGCTCATACTTTCTTCTTCTTCTACTGAAATAAGGTGTAATGCTATAGCACGATCGCCACCTAGTGGCCAAACTGAAACACCCTCCAGGAAAAGAAGAACATTAACAATCTCGTAATTTCACTAATATATTTTACAGTATGT
>NC_050513.1:5136107-5136846 GCF_002922805.2 Oryzias melastigma
AATTATTGGCGATACCTAGCCCCACTTTCACCTTATCTATTATATTTGAATTTAATATATTTTTTTTAAAAATGCAGATCTATCAAAGACTGAAGAAGATTGTGACTGTGATGGAGGGAACAGCTGCTAAACTATAAAACTATTAAATGATCTCCGATGCCGTCGGATGGAATTGATTAAACTTTGAAATGTCAAACCGCGTCTCGCGTTTGACATTTTTAAGATCCGAGACACTAAATAAAAAGTGGGATCCTCCTAAAAGTGTGGCCCATTAATAAATGCTGTGTAATAAAGGAAAACAATACTTCATTTGAATGGAAAGGAGAAATGTCATTCCTCTGCTGTGCTTCAGTTTAAAAATCTCTGATGCCACCACTTCCTTCACTTAGCTTCACGTTTGATCAAAACCTTCTTCTGTCCACGGCTTTGCTGCCTTCCCGCTAATTTACACCTAATGCCGCTCTTGATTTCTGTCCAACGAGGGCCGGGAGAAGCTGGAGGTTAAAGTGCTGCTGTGGGTGATGGAGAAATTGGAAACAGGTGGGCTAATTGGGAACAAGGAGCAGGTGAGTTTGGCAAAAAGGAGACCGGATGGAGGGAGGGGAGGTCTCTGCAGCTGAAGAAACACACACTAAAAGTGAAAAAATTTATGATTTTAAAGGAGAGAATGTAAAACGGTATTGTAATTTGACTGAAATTGAAAATGATGGATGGTTTAAATGTGCGGCTGTCAAAACTC
>NC_050513.1:5136999-5138722 GCF_002922805.2 Oryzias melastigma
GGGTACTAGAGCTCACCTGTTTTGGATCAGCACCAATGCTTAATGGGTTTTTCCTTTTGGCCTGGCTCCACATCTCCTCTGTGCTTCATCACATTTAAATGTGCTGTTCATTTACAGTAGAAAATAAAGCAAGTTTTAATTTAGTGGAAATAAAAATCACTGAAGCGTCATGCTGAACCATGAATTATGGGTAGTTTTGTCATTTCATAGTGTATGCATTCTCCTTCTCGGCCCATTCTAACCCTCAGGAGCATTGAGAGGTTCAACTCCCTGCTTTTTAAGAAGATTGCGGGTTCAATTTCCGCCTTGCCTACCCATGTGTCGAAGCGCTTTGGGCCTTCGAGTACAAGTATTTACCACAAATACCACTACTATGGAATGGAACAAATAAAAGTGTTTGATTTGGTTGGTTTATGGCAACATATACATTTTCATTTGGAATTTATAGCATATTCTGGATTGGAAAATGTTCACCCAACAGTTAAAAATGTGGTCACAGGTGCATATGGACCAAAAATTGGTAAATCTAAATGTGAAATGAATGGGTTTTCTGCACCCAATATTAGGTCGTAAATCACTCTGCGAGCCCGTAGAGGAAAATGCATTCATGCAGATTTTCCTCTACGGCATGCTGCGAGTGACAGGTTGTAGAGCACACAAAGGTGTGAAAAAGTGAAGTAGTGTCATACATTTTTCTTAAAATTCTTTTCAATATTCTTAAATCTTGTGTATGCACAAAGAAACAGATAATGAAGTTCACTCTATGAAGTAGGGCTGGGCAATACTGAGCATTTGGGTATCAATCCGATACTGGTCAATATCGCTGATAACGATACCGATATCGATTTTTTTTTTTTTTTTTTTCCGAAAATGTGACATTAAGCTCAAAATCTCAACTGTTTTTATTCGCCATAAATGTTTTTTTTTTGCAAGTTTCCCATTTTTAAAAAACTTGATAAACAAAAAAACAAAACAGAATTAGGACAATATTTTCAGTTAAATAGTAAAATTATCAATTGAATTAAAAGTGAGGATGTGAAAGTCTACAAGCGAAAAATCAAAATGTTTAAAGATTAAAAAAAACAAAAAAACAACCGATAGAAATATAAATAATTTGTAACTTCTTATAGATATCTGCGGGTCGGGATCCACTCATGATCACATTCATGGTCATTAAAGGTTCAGTACTCACTTCTTGCTAGTGACTAGAACGAAACCTTTAAAATATTGTATTGATTTCTGGAAAGTATTTGTTTTCTGAAATGGAAGTTATTTGCACTGTAGACTATTGATATAACTAAAAAATAGTCAAAATTCAAACATCATTATCCAATCATGAATGCCCCATACCACTCACCTTTTTCATGTTCTTATTGGTTTTTTCATTTTTTATGTTTCCTTATGATTTCTGGAAATTACTTTTATTTTTTCCAAAATATTTCATCCCTGATTTTTAAAACAAAAAAATATCTTTCAGAATAGGACCAAAAAACCTCAAAAATTAAATCTTTCTTGGCAGCATTTTAAATTGATATTAGTATCACCAAAGGAAGTATCGCGATATTTCAATGAATCGATTTTTTCTTCCACCCCTAGTGTTTTATTTATATTTTGTTTCTCCCTTAAAAATCTTTGCATTATTTTATATTCTCCTATGTCAGGTTAAACTTTTCGTAGTGTTTGAGTTGATTTTTTCCTTTTTGAGGTCAGTCGTCCTCATTTT
>NC_050513.1:5139346-5141494 GCF_002922805.2 Oryzias melastigma
CTGATTTTTAAAACAAAAAAATATCTTTCAGAATGGGACCAAAAAACCTCAAAAATTAAATGTGTCTTGGCAGCATTTAAATTGATATTAGTATCACCAAAGGAAGTATCGCGATATTTCAATAAATCGATTTTTTCTTACACCCCTAGTGTTTTATTTGTATTTTGTTCTCCCTACCAAATCTTTGCATTAGTTTATATTCTCCTATGTCAGGTTAAACTTTTCGTAGTGTTTGAGTTGATTTTTTCTTTTTGAGGTCAGTCGTCCTCATTTCTTAAATTGTTTTTTTTTAACCTCCTGTGATTGGATCTGACCACTGTCCCTGATACCCCCTCACATTTCGCCCCAAAAAACCTCAAACTTTCACATCCCTTTTTTGTCAAACACCAAACATCTCCGTAGATAAATGTAATACTTGTAGCCAATTTAGTCTCCAAAGGCACAAAGAAATCAGGAACAGAGGAGAAGAAGCACCACCGTTATTGGAAAAGGCACAACTCGTCTGTTCTGGTTCACAGCTTGAGGAGGTCCAAGTTCCAAACATTTCCCTTTCATGCTGGAGTTAATTAGCATTTTCCTTCTCATCACATTAGAATAGAAAACACGGTTTCAGAAGTGTTACAGGAGCAACAGAATTAGAAACTTCAGTGGATTGTGCTGAAGGAGCTGCTGGAAATGCTAACCTTGCACTTTTGGTGAGGTCTCAGAACTCCACTAATTCTACTTTTACTTTATTACTAATTAGCACCAGCAACAATCTTTTAAAAAAAAAACTAAATACTTTTTGATGTATCTACTGTACTTACTGCGAAGAAAATAGGGGTATAAATATACTTTAAATGAAACTCCAGCAACGGCATCAAATTAAACCGACCGCAGAAGTGAACTAACACTTTATGACACATGGAAAAAGAGCTAGTTTAAATTTGTGAAACATTTTTGTGAATTTATAAAAATAAAAACATATATGTTTGACAAAAAAATGGATGGAATATGGATTTAAGAGCCTTTTTTTGTTTCTTTGACTCAAATTTACAAGTAAATTATGTAAAAGTAAAAAAAGTCCTTTCTTGATAGATAGATAGATAGATAGATAGATAGATAGATAGATAGATAGATAGATAGATAGATAGATAGATAGATACCTTATCAATCCCAAGTTAGATTGGTATACAAGACCTATTTCCCAATAGTGGGCAGCAGCCATGCCAATATGGAGGCACAAATCGCCCAAAAAAGACACATGAGGAGGGTACAAGAATGATGTCAAAAATCAAGCATCTTCCATTTGTTGCAGTAGGAACGGCATAGATTGAAGTACAAGCAAAAAAACAAAAATTGATTCAACATAGATGGGAAGATCCATCCAAACGGACTCTAACATGTCCAGCCGGCAGCGGTCATGCATCATCATACAGCACTCTATGGCACAGGCGGGGGTGGGGGAGAGAGTCACCAAGGCGTTAAATCTAGGGGAAGGGTCACGGAGAGGGGAGGAATGCAGATTTCTATGACAACGGGCTTCAGTGGATTGTTTTGGTTCAGTCTAAAGGAGTGTGTCCTTGGCTAGGGAGCTTCTGCCTGCTGAATGTTTCAGGTTCTGCTTTATGGTGGAATATTCACTGTCAATTTTTGTACTTTCCTGTAATTCGCTCCAAGATCGTTTCCAGCTTCCCAAGGGAGACTTCGATGCGATACATGTGGGCAAACAGAGCATCGACGTTGGTCTCCACTCCGTTAATTTTGTCATTCTGAGTCTGTACGGCCTCCAGTGTCCTGTCGAATTTACACGGATTTTCCACTTTTTTCTTGGAAGTCTTAAGCTGACATGAACAGTTTGCAAGAACTTGAAGATGTCATTGGATTTTTTAAAAAACTGGTCTCCAAAAGTAAAAAAAATAATAATTAATGCAAGTGTCGAATACATTTTTTAAAAATATTTTATGATAGTATTAGCACAACTGCTAGCAAAAACCCAACAGAAAGTGGGGCACGTGTATTCCATACAAACCCTTCAACATCGTAGCTTTAGCTCCAGTGTTGACCTTCTTTGAATCATGTCAACTCTTGAACCATTTACGCAATTAACATATTTCCAGGTGGGCAGAAAAGCAGCTTTACACGGATATGCAACATTTTCCAGCAGTG
>NC_050513.1:5145332-5160722 GCF_002922805.2 Oryzias melastigma
TGCCTTAATGAACACAGAATTAAAATAAATAAGTTAAACCATATTCTTTATTTTCTCCTTTTATTTCATATATATTGTATTTTGTTCGTGAACTGGGATCCCATTTAGATTTTGGACCTTTAAGCGAAAAAGTTTGGGCACGACTGGACTAGAATAACACGGAATTAAGAGATTTCCTTTCTTTTTATTAGAAATACAATAACCTTCACATTGCCAAGCAAAGTACAAACCTGCATCCAAAATAGAAACTATCAAAATATAAGCTCTAAACTCAGCTTCAACACTGGGACCCATCCCCCGTCTAACGCAAGACGCACGCGGGGGATGGGAGGGAGCCTGTGCTAAACAAGCGAATTTTGAGGCTTTTTCCCAATGGCGTTTTTCCCAATTTAAATAAAGATATACTCAAAAATTCAAGCTCCAATTGTTCATATATGTCTTTTATCATCAGAAAATGTCTCAAAAAACTGTTAAATTCTCCAAAAACTCAATTTTTGTCAATTTTCGCCTTAAGGCTTTTTAAAGTAAAGAAGTCCTCTTTTTTGTTATTTAGGATGAATTGTTAGTATTTCAGCAGCCTCAAAAGTTATAAATGTAAAAGTTTGACTTTTGCCTAATTCAAATAAAAACAGGATTGCATGTATTAAATAAAGCTGTAGTGCCATTTTAATTAGTCACAGGAGCTATAGAGTTGTGCGAATTATCAAACTTTATTTATAAACCCCTTTTATACCAAATATGTTTACAGAATGAAAGCATCTTTCAAAGTAAAAAGCACAATTAAAACAAAAACCATTGAAAAAAAAACATGCATTTAGAATTTTTTACATTTTTCCTTTAAGGAGCTTAAATCTTCCTCAACATCTTTATTTCCGCAGATTTCCCGAGGCAGGACTTGCTTTTATCCAATATTTCCTTCATTTGCAAATGCTCGTTTTTAATTCTTCTGAATTATAAAGTCAGTGGATTAAAAGATTTTCAGGAGAAAATCAAAGGGCTTTAAGCACATTTGTTTGTGAGGCTCGATTTGAACGGATGTCGCAGATGAACGCTGCAAAGTTGGAGCCATATGGGAATGTTTGGGATCTTTGTCCGCTCGTCTCCCGCCTCACCGCTTTACAGTTTCCCCAACGGGTGGATTCAGACATAGAAATGTTTGTTTGTGTCTGCACGTTTATGTATATCCTACTTTAATCTCTGTGTGTGGAAAAAGGAAATATAGAGGATAATTTATGGTTTGTGTCAAACTAAAAGCGTCTTCACTTTTTTAAAGTTTAATTTTATTCTATTATTATTTTTTAAAAATCCACCTATTTTCTAAATGTTTTTACAAAATAAAAAATAAAATCGAGGCTTTTGTTAATTTATCCAATTTTTCACTTTCAATTTCCCACCCCAAAGTAAAATAACAAAACCCAGTAGTGTAAGACTGCTGAGGAAATAAAAGGAAAAAAGACAACCAAACAAACCAGTACAATAAAACTCAAAGACCCCAAAAACTTAATAAAACGGTAAAATAAGTAACCACCTAGCTAAGTCTTCCCTCTCCTTTTCAAGCAATCAGTTTAACTCTACTTGATTTTAGCTAAAAATTACCAAATTTTCTAAATCAAATGTGACAATGAGTTCAAAAAATCTGCGTTTTGTCCACAATCTTTGCTTGAAACAACCAGATCAGTCAATTGTCCAATCAATCAAAAACTCAAAATTTTAATTTGATGAAAACTAACATTTTTAAATGTAACATTACAGAATTTTTGTTAATTTATAAAATGTTTCACTTTTTTAAAGTGTAGGAACCTTACCAAGTGTAGCTTTTGCTTTTTTCCAACGTCATTTTGTCTTCTGCTCCTGATACATAACAATTTGGGTAAAGAGAAACTCAGAAATGTAATTTTACGTCTTATTTAGTTAATATATGTCCAAAAAATGCTAAAAGGACGTATTAAAACACAATTTTCATTGAGTCTTTAAAGACATTCTCTGCTACCGTCATGTTTTAAGACTCTACAACAGGGGTGTCAAACTCAATCATACAGGGGACCAAAATCCAAAACATACCTTGGGTCGCAGGCGGAACAGGATAAAGATTCATTTAGCACTCTAAAACTACATTTTTAAAACTTTAAAGCTGTAACTTTTTAACATAATTATGAACTAGATATATAGCATTAGCTGCGATAATGCTAGTGTGAACGCTGTAAGCTGAATTTGGCCACTAAAGATGCTAAAATTGATAGCTAAAAGCGCTGAAGTTGAGAACTGAAAACGCAGAAGCTGATAGCTAGCTAATATGTTAGCTAAATGTCAAATTACACTGAAACACTGAAAAAAAAACTTAGGTTAGCTAGCTTGTAGCTGAAAAAAATAGCAAAACTTTAAAATAGCCTGAAAAATGTTTAAAAAGTCTAAATTAGCAAAAACAGCTAGCTTGTAAATATTAGCGTAACTCCAAAAGAGCCTACAAAAACTTGAAAAGAAAAGCTTAAAGTAGCCAAAACAGCTAGCTTGTAAATATTAGCACAACTCCAAAAGAGCCAACACAAACTTACAAAGAAAAGCCTAAATTAGCCAAACAGCTAGCATGTAGCTCCAAAATAGCCTACAAAAATCTTAATATCTTCCAAAATAGTCTAAAAAGCTAGCTTTATGTCAATTTTTAAAACTTTAGAACCATAACTTCTTAACATAATTATGAAAAATAAAAAGGCAGGAATATTATTCCAGGAAAAAAAAGAAACCTTAAATAACTTTCAATATTTCACTCTCCATAAAAATATATTTTGTCGATTTAAAAACAAGTGTGAGATAATATTGGGCCATTAACAACAATAAAATAAAATGATCTGGAGGCCCGCCTTCACGTTTGGCTCGGCCCCCCACACTTCCACCCTTTTACAGTCTGAGCTATGATTAGAAAAAAATAGACTTTTTATTGTTTTTTCACGTTTCTTTATTTTGTTTGTTTTCTTCCGTATGCTTTTGTATGTCCATAGCTCTTCAACTCTTTCAGGTATTTAGCTCATTCAGCTATTAAAATATTTAACTCTTTTTATGCTAGCTCTTTTGACTGTTTTGGCAGTTACTAAGGATTTCTGGACTATTTTGGGGTTCAGCTAACATTTTAGCCACAGGCTAGCTGTTTCAGCAAATTTAGTCGTTTTTCATTTTTTTAGGCTAATTTGGAGTTTAGCTAATATTTCAAGTACATGTTAGCAGTTTTGGCTAATTTCGGGGTTTTTTTTTCATTTTTTTAAGTATATTTTGAGCTTAGCTTAGATTTCAGCTTTATGCTAGCTGTTTTAGCTAAATTACCAGTTTTACCAGTTTTTTAGGCTAATTTAGCTTATGTTTCAGCTTTATGCTAGCTCTTTTGGCTATATTACATGTTTTACCAGTTTATTTGGCTAATTTTACATTTAGTTTATATTTCAGCTATGTGCTAGTTGTTTTAGCTGAATTACACGTTTTACCAGCTTTTTAGGCTAATTTAGCTTATATTTCAGTTTTATGCTAGCTGTTTTAGCTAAATTACACGTTTTACCAGTTTTTTAGGCTAATTTAGCTTATATTTCAGCTTTATGCTAGCTGTTTTAGCAAAATTACATGTTGTACCAGCTTTTTAGGCTAATTAAGCTTGTATTTCAGCTCCATGCTAGCTATTTTGGCTAAATTAGAAATGTTGCCCTTTTTTTGGCTAATTTAGCATTTCACTAATATTTTATCTAGCCATCAGCTTCAGCATTTTCAGCTATTAGCTTCAGCGTTTTTAGTTATCAATTTCAGCATCTTCAGCTATCAGCACTAGCATCTTCAGTGGCCACATTCAGCTTACAGCATTCACACTATCATTATTGCAGGTATTTATATATCTAGTTTTTAGAATGTTTTAGTATTTTTTTATGAAGATTACAGAAATGAATTATTTAAAATTTAGCTATGTGTGGCTTACATTTAGGCTGTGATTGTTACTCTTTTTCTGTTAGCCTACCGACCGATCGCACATCAGATAAAGAAAAGACAGGACAGCTCCACACATTCCCTTTAAAAATGGACCTCCATCAACTGCTCTGTAGCACTCATCACGATGAAACCGTTCAACAAGCCAGTAAAGTTGGACTACTCCAACTTCTCTACAGTTTAGAACATCCAGATTGGAGGAATTTGTCCTTTGATTTCAGCTCTACATTCAACATCATGATCTCACAGCACCTGGTAAGTAAACCGGACCCCCTCTGGTTTAGCCGACACCCCGAAGGCGTACCTGACAGCTGGAGTTCCTCACCGACACACGTCGGTCTTTGCAGGTGGGCGAACGCAGCTCAAATAATGTGTTCCTGAGCACTGAAACCATTTCCCCAAGGCCTGAGTCCACTTCTGCTCACTGTGATGACGCATAAATGCGGCGGGAGGTCCACTGCAAACTGCATAGTAAGCAGAACTGGACCCCAATCAAAATGAGGAGCTGAAAACCCCAGTTTTGAACCCAGGTGTTCAGTCGGAAATGTTTAAAAAACACCAAAAAGAACTTTAGGAAGCTCCATCCACCTCTTCACTCGTTAATGACCCACTTCAATCATCAATTTTAAAAAGCAATCCCAATGATTTTTTCAATTATAATTAGGCTGTTTTTAGCCAAAATCTACAATTCTGTGGACATAGTTTCTGCAGAGCGGCAGGAGTTCATCAGAAATTCACTTCTAATTTGGGACCGTTTTTGTGTGTTGCAGATGGAGGTGAGGACACCAAAGAAAATCACCACCACAGATCCCCAAACAGACTCATGAGGAAGGTTTAGCAGCAGGACAGCAAGGCTCAGGAATCCTCTATAATCCATAAGACCATGTATTAACTCCACAGAATACTTCTGCTTCTCTAGAATACCAAGAATCTTTTATTTGTTCACAATTTCACAGTGAAATATTTCAACTTCCTCTAATATTTTGTTTTAAAAAATATATTCTATAGTTGTTTTATTTATAATTTAAGACTTTATTGTGTTTTTTGCTTATTTCTGATTCCTGTAATCTTCTCAAAAGGTCTTAACTTTTTTTGCTAAGACATCTGGGAAATTTCTACAGCACTTGATTTAGAATAGTACATTCGAACAGTACTAGAAAATGGCGAACACACTATATAGAGAGTAGGGAAGGAATTCGGACATAGCGAAATCATCAGATTATGTTGACTGTTTATAAGAACTGGACTGAGTGACCCCTCCCCCATTATGTTTCAAACAGGAAGTACTCCTGGCTCCAAAAATCCCATAGACTTCTATAGAAAAATAAAATATGACTGAGAAATACACAGTGAAAATTACTCACGTTTTAACCTGACCAATCAGACGCCTCAGTTAAAGTAGGTGGGCTCACGTCCCAAGGGGTGTGGTCTTCCAATAAGCTCACTCCTGGTTGGCTAGAGTGCTTATCCTAGACCAGGGGTCGGCAACCCTTAACAGAAGAGCCATTTGGGTTTGTTTTCTACTGATCAAAAACTAAAAGGAGTCATATAGTCGTACTTTAGCATTTAAGAAATTTGGATTTGCAATCATGACCTTCTTTTTTTCTCTTTTTTTAATAAATATGAATTATGTCTATTTTTTGGCACAAACAAAAGCAAAAAAACATAAAAAGAAACTAGCATTTCTCAAAATTGAATTGTTTAAACTTTTTTACCTTTTATCTTTAGGCCAAATTAGCGAAAAAGCTAGCTCTTTGCCCAATTACTAGCTGAACTCCAAATTAGCCCAAAATTCCTTAGTAAAATAAATTAGCCAAAAACGTTAGCATGTTGCTAAAATAAAAGCTAAACACTAAATTAGCCTAAAAGCTCAAGTAGATAACAAATTACCCAAAAATGTTAGCATATTGCTAAAACATTAGCTTAACTCCAAATTAGCATGAAAAATGTCATTAGAGGCCAAATTAGCCACAAAAAGGCTAGCTTGTTGCCTAATTGCTAGCTGGACTCCAAATTAGCCAAAAGTTCCTTAGTAAAATAAATTAGCCAAAAACGTTAGCATGTTGCTAAAATAAAAGCTAAACTCTAAATTAGCCTAAAAACTTAAGTAGATAACAAATTAGCCAAACATGTTAGCATATTCCTAAATCATTAGCTTAACTCCAAATTAGCATACAAATGTCATTAGAAGGGGCTGCACGGTGGCGCAGTGGTTAGCGCTCTCGCCTCACAGCGAGAAGGCCCCGGTTCGAATCCCGGCTGGGACCTTTCTGTGTGGAGTTTGCATGTTCTCCCCGTACATGCGTGGGTTTTCACCGGGGACTCCGGCTTCCTCCCACCGTCCAAAAACATGCTTCATAGGTTGATTGGTGACTCTAAATTGCCCCTAGGTATGAATAAGAGTGAATGTGAGAGTGATTGAGGCCCTGAGACAGACTGGCGACCTGTCCAAGGTGTACCCCGCCTTCGCCCATCAGTAGCCGGGATAGGCTCCGGCTCCCCCGCGACCCCGAAAGGGAAGAAGCGGACTAGAAGATGGATGGATGGATGTCATTAGAAGCCAAATTAGCCACAGAAAGCTAGCTCGTTGCCTAATTACTAGCTGAACTCCAAATTAGCATAAAATTCCGTAGTAAAATAAATTAGCCAAAAAAGTTTGCATGTTCCTAAAACATTCGCTTAACTCCAAATTAGCATAAAAAATGTCATTAGAGGCCAAATTAGCCACAAAAAAGCTAGCTTGTTGCCTAATTACTAGCTGAACTCCAAAGTAGCCTAAAATTCCTTAGTAAAATAAATTAGCCAAAAACGGTAGCATGTTGCTAAAATAAAAGCTAAACTCTAAATTAGCCTAAAAACTCAAGTAGATAACAAATTAGCCAAAAATGTTGGCTATTTATATAAAACATTAGCTTAACTCCAAATAAGCAAAAGAAAAAAAAAATCATTAGAGGGCAAATTAGCCAAAAAAAATGCTTAATTTCTAGCTGAACTCCTAAATGGCCCAAAATTTCTCAGTAAACTAAATTACTCAAAAAAAATTAGCCTTGTTAGCTGAATTCTAAATCATCCCAAAAAACTTCAGTAGATAACAAATTAGCCAAGAACATCTGCATGTTGTTAAATTATTAGCTAAACCCCAAATTAGCATAACATTTATCAGTAAACTAAATTAGTAAAAAATGTTTATCTGTTGCTAAAATAGAAGCTAAACTTTAAATTAGCCTAAAAACCCCAGAAGACAACACATTAGCCAAAAACGTTAGCATGTTGCTAAAATCATAGCTAATCTCCACATTTTTAAAAATTACTATTTTATCTTTCTTCACCCAAACAGCCACCATGGAGAGATAAAAGAGCCACATGTTGCTCTGCAGCTGCAGGTTACAGACCCCTGTTTTAGAAAGTCAGACTAATTCAGACCAATTACTGTAATGCACTTGTGTAATTTATCACATTTAAAATATTAGTTTTTATCAAGTTAACATTTTTAAGTTAAGTAAACCATCAAACTAAAATTTGAATTTGATGAAAACAAAAAATTTTAAATCTTACAAAGTACAGAACTTTTGATAATAGATACAATGTTTCCGTTTTTACAGTGTACTAACGGCGTCTGGCTCCAAAATGTTGCGAAAAATGGCGACTGTAGTTCGTTTTGTTCATTTCATTGGAGCTTGGAGTAAACCATTTTCATAGGTGATGTCCCAGTTCTCTTAGACAGGGACGACATAGATGAAAAACTCAACTGTCAATGAGTGTAAAGCTTAATTTTGACAAAAAAAAAAAAACATTAAAAATCTCAAGTTTTTTTAGTTAGATTTTTTTTATTGTAAGTTTGGACATTTTACTGATATTCTGATGATAAAATTGAAATGTATTTTATGTAATGGCGGTATACAAAAATAAAATTGTACAAAAAGAAATTCATCCATCCATTTTCTTGACCGCTTCTTCCCTTTCGGGGTCGCGGGGGTGCCGGAGCCTATCCCGGCTACTGAAGGGCGAAGGTGGGGTACACCCTGGACAGGTCGCCAGTCTGTCTCAGGGCCTCAATCACACACACATCCACTCTCACATTCACACCTAGGGGCAATTTAGAGTCACCAATTAACCCATGAAGCATGTTTTTGGACGGTGGGAGGAAGCCGGAGTCCCCGGTGAAAACCCACGCATGCACGGGGAGAACATGCAAACTCCACACAGAAAGGTCCCAGCCGGGAGTCGAACCGGGGCCTTCTCGCTGTGAGGCAAGAGCGCTAACCACTGCGCCACCGTGCAGCCCACAAAATGAAATTATAACAGTTAAATAAAAGGAGTATAAACAAGAAAACGCATAATTTCTGTCCTTTTTAACCTCTACTTGTGATTTATTTACTAAAGTTACATTGATGGTTTTTGTATCAAACCACTTCTGCTACAAAATTGCCTTTATTACTTAAAAGCAAACACAAATAAATATTTTTTTTTCATTAATATTGGTGCCGAGTGGTCAAAATGGCAGGTCAAACTGCTGAAACTCCATAAATTCAGATGCATTCTGGGAAATGTAGGATTTAGATGGGCATACTTATAGAAAAAGATAGAATTTCAGACAAATCAACGCACATTTCTTCATTTTTTTTCAACATTCTGGACAAATGAAGCCTTCTGATGTGTAAACGCACAATAACAGCAGACATTCCTCTCACACACACACTCGTGGGTAGTCAACCTCTCCCCGTAGCCAACGGGAGGTAATCAAGACCCTGATATGCTCTAACCAGATCCATTAAGGAGCTAATAAAGACTGTGGATGAGTTAATTAATGACCCCCAAGAACATCATCTGCCTCCGGTGCTGCTGCTCGTGCCGCCGTGTCTGCCTCTCGCCGAGCGACACCCAGATCAAAACAAAAACAGCCCCGGCTGGGCGGGAGTCGGGCCCTTGCTGCCATGGCGACAAGGACAGAAACTCCATTGGATGGAGGATGGCCCCTCTGCGGGACAATTTGACCCTCCGAGAGATGATTTCTGCCCCACAGGAAGGGAATAAGAACTTTTCTCGTGTTTTCTGGCTAATTGTAAGGATTTATTTTTTTTTTTTTTTTTTACTCACTGATGACTCCTCCAGCGTCTATAATTAACACCAAGACTGCAGAGTGGTGACGTCTCGTCCTTTCACTTCTCAAACGTCCAACGGTTTGACGGGCTGCTGAAGTTTAGTTTTAATCTGGGCTCCTATTGTCGCCGTCCACTTTGGAGTCGGGTGTGTAATTGCATCCTACGTTTCTACAGCTAAGCGGTTCGCAAATTAATATTTTTACCCAATGGCAACTGTGGCCGAAGTGCATGCTGGGAAAAGATGGAGAAAGGGCCTACAAGTTGCTGTATTTGTAACTCTCTCGCTTACAAGAGTCGGATCGCTTCAACAAGTGAAACTTAAACTATTAAGTAAAAAAAAAAGTATTTTTTCTAAAAATGCTATCTTAAAATCTTTAACCTTTTAACTGCCTGCTTAACCAAACCACTTTGAAATCACGTTTTTATAAATGTATGCACTGATAAGGCAATAAGCAGCAGAAAAAAAGTTTTTAATTGATTTTTTTTTCTTTTTTTGGGAAGTAAAATTATTAATTTGTCCATCTTAAACTAAATTTCTTATAATTAAATCACATTTGAGAAAGATATCTAAATCCAACTACCAAAAATTTCCACATTTTACCCTCTAATTCATATTTTGGTTTTCGGTTTAATTGGTGCTAAACACAATTTAAAGATATTTTAGTGTGTAAATTGAAAGTACACCATTAGTACTCTGGGATTATGATATTTTTTTCTATTAATCTGGGCCAGTTTTCTTTCAAGTATTGAAAATATCTTTTAAATACACAACAAGGTTAAGTTACGTAAAGGTATGAATATAAAAAGACACCAGCAGTTTCCAACAACAACGATGAATGTTCAGTACTTATCATTGACTGTATATGAGAACTGGACAGGGTGAGTGTGGCATCACCTAAAGAAAACTCTTCATAGGTTTCAAACGTAAGGCTTTATTTTGGTCTCTTTTATCCTTTTTGTCCTCAGGGATCTTAGACTGCTGGGTTTTGTTATTTTAGTTTGAGGTTGGATCTTGGTAGTCTTGATTTGTGGGCTTTGTTTATTTAGACCAGAGCCGGGTTTACACTGATTAAGAACTGATGTGGACCAGGGGAATACCACCGTTTAATTCAAACAAAGAATTGTCAAATGCTGATTGTCAAAGTGAAGAAATTCAATGACGTCTGGGTTTTTCTGATCTTTGCGTGGCTTATTCGTACTCGTTTGTAGTTCCATGTCCCCCGACAGACATCTAAACAGATTTATGAATGAGAAACAAAATACTTATAAATCACATATATCACACGTGGATCACAAAAAACTGAAATTACATACATGGAACATGCGCGAAAGTGGCAGGTGAGGTTTGAATACACCTTTAGAAGAAAACAAAATGTTAACTTTTATGTTGTAGAACAAGCCATCTAGTGGTTATCAGGTGAACTGACCCACCTTAATCATCTTTTTTAGTATTTTTAGAAACAAAAACTTGTATTCTTTTATTCTGAAAAAAAAAAAAAATAACTGACTTTTTGAGTTCTAGTGGTAAAGCGTGTTAGATCCATCAAGTATGATGTGCGGGATCACACACTTTTACTCCTCTTGGGTTATTCATGCTGGGATATATTCTTGGAGCAATACTAATTTTTGGGGTTATAGTGGTTTTATTGGAACCCAAGGCATGTTTTTTTTTTTTTTTTTTTAGTCTCCTTTTAACTATGTGAATTTATAGCCAAAGCTGATGTAATGCTGAATCCATACATGGTATTTTATTTTGAAAAATTAGTAAATTCTGCAAAACACTCATTAAAAGGAGAGAAAAACACAAAAGAAGTGAAAAACTAAAGGGTAAAAAGAGCAAAGCTGTACCAGATTTAGCATGAAAACTTTGATTTTTATTTCATATTGATATATTTAAACAGTTTTCTTATGTCAGATCTTCTCGCTCTTATATCCACATATTTATACACTCCTCAATGCTAATCTAAAAAAAGAAGACTGTAAGTCACTGAAGGTTAACCTTCCATTTGACTTTGCAGTTCATAGACACAAACATTGTGGTATTCTAATATTAATAATAAAAAAAATCTTCACTTCACTCAGAAATAAACAATAAAGAAGCTAAAAACTCTCCGCAGACGGATAAGTCTTTATTATTCATCACATAAAGGGAACGGGAACATCCCCGGGTTTGTTTTCGGCTGACTAAGACTCATCGCTGGAAGCCACGTTTTCCCTTAAATCTGCGTTGCGACGACTTTGTGACCTTCTTCACAGATGAATACTTTCTGGTGGGGCGGAAATTCGCCGCATCTCAACCTCTATAGGAGGCGATGTATTACAAGGAACTTTTAAAACGACCTTAACAATGATTTGTTTATTATTTTGCATTAATTAATCTTTCTACAGCAAAAAAAGAGACCGTTTTAAAAGGCATAGGCCATTAAATTATTTGAAAAGACCCATCACCCATCTGTTTCAGTGCTCTCCTACTAGCTTACAGCCCCTCTCAGTCTTAAGCTACTTTACTGGTTCAACTAAAATGGCGGGCAATCTTGAAGCTACGGTTTGGAGCCAAATTCCAGCTTAGACGAGGAAACCAAAGACGTACATGGATGTAGTCAGAGCAGGGAGCGTATTCTCTACGTCACAAATAGGATCTTTCCCCAACGGCATTGGGAATAATACTCAGAAGTGCAATTTTAAGCCTAATTTTCTTTGTATATGTCCTCAATCACCAAAAAGATGGCCCATGAAGACGATAAAAACACCATTGTCCTCGGAGTGGGTCTTTAAAGAGTCATATGGACACCAAAGACGGTCGGAGTATTTATGCAAGGATACTTATTAAGGCAAATACTTGTTTAGATGTTTGTCACTAAAGGGTGAACTCCAAGTAGTTCTGAGGCAACAGGAGTCGCTCTACACCAATGACTGTACCTCAGGACCCCCCTCAGTGAAGCTCCTGAAGTTTGCGGATGGCACCACGGTCATCGGACTCATCCGGGATGGTGATGAGTCCAGATACAGAGGAGAAGTGGAGTCAGAACCATCTGGAGCTGAACCCACAAAAGACTGTGGAGATGACAGTGGACTTCAGGAAGTTTCACTGTTGAAACTCAAGACGGTTTTCCGGGAAGAATGACTCATTGTTTAATCTTTTAACCCTTGTGCTATCCTAGGTATGTTGATGTTGGGAGTAGGGTCATTTGGGCCCCACAAGAAAGTGTGACTTTTCAATGATTGATTTTCGCTGATGACCCTGGAGGACATGAAATCCTGTCACCTTCGTCCATATTTTTTTTGCTATGTATAACATATCAATGTAAAGCTTGGGTCATCTCGACCCCTCAACATAGCACAAGGGTTATAGGAACCTTAAGTCTGACACATGCATAGCCCGCTAAGATGTTGAATTTTTTGTGTATGACTAAAGGGACATGTGGTGTAGTGGCCAGCAAGGAGGCAGAGAGTATGACTTGATTGTAGATTTGAACTCATGACCTCCCAGTGCCAGGGCAGACACTCTACCACTAGTCCACTGAGCTGGTTGAGAGAGAGAAGAGAGTAACCAGTATGAGCTTAGATTGGCCCTCGTATGTTAAAGCCACGGGCACCCTCTTGTTTTCCTGCAGTCTTCTCCCATCACTTCACAATAAAAGGATACTCACCTACCAACTCTCTCTCTCAGTTTCTCACTTGCGTCACTTCACATTCTGCCTCCCTCCTCCTCCTCCTGACATTTAGCCGTGTGCTAGCTATGCAGGCTGTGTTTGCTTGTTTATGGGGGTCATTAACCGTTTCCCTCAGCATCCAACAAACGTGCTGATCATGGTCCGTAGAGGAGAAGCTTTAGGAAGTCATTGCCATGACATTAAATGAAATTATAAAACCAACTGGCACCCTTCGATCCGTCCATCCACCTTTTGGTAAGAAGAGGATGCTCTCCCGGTGTAATGGCAGCTATTCATTGAACGGATTTACTGTATTTTTGAACCGCCTGTGCAAACACTTGAAAATGAGCGGTAATTTTAGGGGTTGTTTGTAGAAGACAGTGATCAGCAGAACCGCTGAGGTGTTAAGGGATGTCGCGTGTTTGCACGCTCCGGACTTACGCATGGTGACTTAGAGTTTGTCTTCGGGGGGGAAATCAACTCCATGCACCTTCTTGATCAAGCAGACAGAGGCTGTCTCTTTTCCTTTAGGAGGTCTATTTGTTCCTCCACTTGCAAACACATCGACTGCACTATATGAAGCTTGGGACCATAGGATATGTTTAGTTTGTAGGACGCAAAGTACTCACAAGATGCAGTAAGACAACAGAAGGAAAGATGATTGGCTCCATACGACCATTTTACTTTCTCTTATAAATGTCTCCATAATTGTCCAACAATTGATTGATTTTGTGATACATCTGGTTTCTCAGGGGGTCAAAACACCACCTTTGAGTATGTGTTATTCTTGGGTGTAGTCATCTGATCAGACATACGGTCACATGTGGTCATCTCAGGTCAAAGCTTTTTTATGGTAGAAATCCCTTTTCGATTGAGTGTTTTAAACTGATTCATTGTCAACAATTTCTTTCTTGGCTAGAGACAACGTCTGAAGTTATGTTCACGCCTCTTCCAGTGAAAAGTCTGAGCTTGAGTCCGAATTCCCTCCCTACTCACTATATAGTGAGTTCACCATTTTCTAGTGCTGTCCGAATCTACTAATTCCAAAATCGAGTGCAGTAGAAATTTCCCAGAAGTCTTTGCGAAAAACTAGCGTGCATCAATGCTCACTAGAGTAGCGAATATAGACCACAATGCATTGTGGTCGAATAATTTCATACAAGAAAACGTGTTTAAGGCAATATTTGAATAACCCTTCAACATTTTCACCATCAAAACACAGTGGAGTCATAAATAAAAGTCGTGAAAAGTTCGTATTAATTCGATTTTCACTTTGTGAAATCAGTGACGTCATATCTGGTGTTTAAAAAAAGAAAGAAAAGTAGTGAACATCGTGTCCAAATTACCTTTAAAATCCAGGGAACTATATAGTCCCACACTATATAGTTCTTTAGTAGTTGGGGGGGGGATTCGGATACAACCTATGTATATGTATGTACAATATGTTTCCCACACATTCTCACTCCCTACTAGTCATATATATGGTTGGTTCGGGCCCCCTCTGATTCTCTTTTTGACCTTTTGGGTGTCCCCAACTCATTTTTTTGACGTACTGGCTGTTTCTAGATGCAGTAAGAGACACGGAATCTACTACCGGTACTGGGTTGGGGTACCAATACCAGTCCTAGTACCGGACCTGTACCAGTTCGTATCCCAAGGGTTGGGGACCCCTGATAAGCATATGCCTTTTTTCCCCCCTGTCTGTGGTACCAAGTGGCTCGAACCGATACTGATTCACGGCCTGGAGGTTGGGGAACCCTGATTTAATGGGAACAGCCATTATGTCAAAAAAGGACAAGTTAGGGATACCCAAAATGTCAAAAAGTGGCACAAAGGGGCCCTGAACTATACATTTATATATGATGAGTTAGAGTGAGAATGCGTTGGTGTTTCGAGCTTCAGCGATCAAAACTCTCGTGTTTACATGTAGCTATGCAGGTTTCTACAACCATTTTCTGAAAGGTTTTATATTTGTACCCCAATGAACACAAGCCCAGAAGGACTATAACAGGGTTTATTTGGCCCAGGCAGGACGAGGACAGCTGGAGCAGTACAAGTTGTCAGTAGAAAAGCGGCACTGGGCGAGGGAGGTGGGGCAAGACAAGAGGGGGTCCAGAATGGATGATGGGTCTGAGACATAAACACGGGTCAGAGATGCAAGAGTTCGCATGAACAGGACACTTAATCCAACAGCAGGTTAAGACAAACTGATACAGACTGCAGGGCAGCAGCTCCCAATAAAGAGAGGGAGACAGGTGTAGTCAATCACCTGATTACTACCTCACAGACTGTGAGGATGAGGGAGGAGCAAAGTAGGAGCACTACTTACAGAACTCGTGGCCATTTAGAGATTGTTGAAGGTTAAACCAGTTGACCAATCAAATTGTATTTGGTAGTAAAGATGATGTCACCTTTAAGTCACAGAAGTTCTAACCACTTGATAATTGTTCTTGGAGGAGACATTAATGTTAGCTTCAAAGCATTCACACTGTAGTGATTCTCCTGTTATTTTCTATACGTTTAATGGCACATAAAAACACAATCAGACTTTCAGCAATTTGAGCAATCTTTTTTGTTAAAACGTTCCGCTCATTCAGAACATTACTGCTTGCACTTTTGGTATTTTGGTAAGAGAACTTGCTCAAATCCTTCAAAACTTTGTGCACTTTGAAACC
>NC_050513.1:5160887-5163964 GCF_002922805.2 Oryzias melastigma
ATTAGATTTTTTTATAACTCTTTAGACTAATTTGGAGTTCAGCTAATACTCTAGCATTATGCTAACTTGTCAAAATTAAACTTTTTTTTATAACTTTTCAGGCAAATTTAAAGTTCAGTTAATAATTTAGCATTATGCTAGCTGTTTTGTCAAAAGTAGACTTTTTTTTATAACTCTTTAGGCTAATTTGAAGTTTTGCTATTATTTTAGCATTATGCTAGCAAAATTAGTCTTTTTTAAAGTTCTTCAGGCAAATCTAGACTTTATGCAAGCTGTCTTGTCAAAATTATACTTTAAAAGAAACTCTTTAGGCAAATTTAAAGTTTAGCTAAGATTTTAGCATTATGCTAGCTGTTTTAAAAATTTGACTTTTTTATTCTCTTTAGGCACATATAAAGTTTATTTATTATTTTATAATTATGCTAACTGTTTTGTCAAAAATTAGACTTTTTTTAATAACTCTTTAGGGAAATTTAAAGTTCAGCTAATAGTTTAGCATTATGCTAACTGTTTTGTCAAAATTAGATTTTTTTATAACTCTTTAGACTAATTTGGAGTTCAGCTAATACTCTAGCATTATGCTAACTTGTCAAAATTAAACTTTTTTTATAACTTTTCAGGCAAATTTAAAGTTCAGCTAATAATTTAGCATTATGCTAGCTGTTTTGTCAAAATTAGACTCCTAGTTTTTTTTGCCTACTTTTGAGTTTAGCCAATACTTAGCATTATGCTAGCTTTTTTGTCAAAATTAGGCTTAGACTAAATTAGGCTTTAGGCTAATTTAAAGTTTAGCTATTATATTAGCATTATGCTATCAGAAATTCGTCTTTTTTAAGTTCTTCAGGCAAATCTAGACTCATGCAAGCTGTTTTGTCAATCTTTTTTGAAGCTCTTTAAGCAAATTTAGAGTTTAGCTATATTAGCATTATGCTAGCTATTTTGTCAAAATTAGACTTTTTTAACAATTATTTAGGCAAATTTGGAATTTAGCTAATATCTTAGCATTTTTCTACCTTTTTTGAAAAAAATTAGACATTTTTCCTTTTTTTTTAGCTAATTTGGTATTCAGTTAATATTTTGGCACCTTTCAGATTCAGCATTTTCAGCTGTCAATTTCAACAATTTCATTCGTTCACTTTAGAGATCTTCAAAGTGAAAACAAAGAGGTAATAGTGAGACATCACAGTCGCTAGCTCCACTGTTGTAACTATTCAATCATTGATGCAATCAACATAAACAGTCTGATTCTGACAAAGAGAAAAGAGGTCTGAGTTTTGTTAATGCGTAAACGTCTTAAGAGCTATAGTGGGTCAAAAAGCGTGTTTTTAGGTATCGTCTGTGACATTTGTATTATTGGGTTAATAAATATAAGTGTGATCAACCAGATACTAATAATTTATTCTATTGAATAAATAGATCTCTTCATTTACACTATGTCTAATACAAAGTGGGATTTTGAATGAATGATAGACATAAAGAAGGCACCTAACCCTCTAATAGGAAGTCATTTTTATTACCTTTCTAGTATTTGTCTATGGGTGTCCAGTTGGACGAAAACAGACAAAAGAAAAATACAAATATTAGGAATATATGTGTAAAATATACGAATAAAACCACAAATATGCACATTTTAGAGTTTATTTCTTTTTGGCTACAATGTCAGTTATAATTCAATAATTTCTACTATAATCTTGTGTATATAAAGTTTTAGTATACAGATACATCAGCTGATTTATCACATGGAATTGGTGTTTGGCCCCACAGACAACAAATAGATCATCACACGGTTTCATAACTCACTGATCTACAGCCCAATCAATGATTATTACCTAAAAGATTCATGTTTTAATAACATTTCTAATTTATTCAGATCAATGCCACAACTTGGACAAGAATTATTATTTTTTTTCAAGGCTTAACTATTTATTTTCAAATAATTTTTTTTTAGAAATATTTTTCCCAGTTACTGTTTCAAAGCATTTTAATACTGCGTATTGCGCTTATAAATGTTAGCAAATTACTTAAGTAAATAAACATGTTCATGAAGGTTAAAGAGAGGTCATGTATTAGTGAAATAATGAGAATGTCAATATCATACAGTTTAATATCTAAAGGAGAAGTTCTAACTAAAATGTTCAGATCATTAACATTGTAAACATTGTTCTGCTTCTCCTGGAGGACGTTCAAGTTTGGCCACTAGGTGGCGATCATGCTACAGCATTACACCTTATTCCAGAAGAAGAAGAAAATATGAAGAAAAAAACGATGTTTTAGGCAACTTTAAAAATATTTCCTTAAAATAGTTATTAAAGTTAATGCCTGTGAGTTTATAAAGATGTTCATTTAGTTTGTGATATGCGTTTAGGTCGACCGAATGTTAGCGTTAGCCGTCGTATGAGAAATTCACATAAAAGTTAGCATCAATTTAGCAGACTTTAGCTTTAGATGCTAATTATTTGAATCGATTCAAATCTATTAAATTATTTTATTAACCCAAAACTATATATTTGTATGCTGTGATTATTAAAAGGAGAAACTCAGTCATGCCTGGTCGGACTAAAAGGACGTGAATGGTTGTGGGATTGGAGGCTCAAATGACCATTAAAACCCGGTTCTGAGCCGAGACCCGAAGACATCCACGAATAGTGATTCTGGCAGGACGTCTTCCATCTAAGGGAGAGCTGGGACACAGAGCGGAGGGACGGCAGCGGGAGGCTCGGATCTGTTCTTGGATGAGTTACGTAAAGGGGTCTACGTGAAGGCATGAGGTCTGACATAATTGTAACTCGCCAGTGAGCGAGGCTCCTGCTGGTTTGTTGTCCTGCAGCTGTCAGTGAGGAGGAGGAGAACCGCACTGATGTGGACGAAGGCGGAGCCACGCCCCTTTACAAGACTTTTATTTTCTTTTTTAGGTGTTTATTTTAAAAAAAGGACACAATTTGTACTAAAGCAGTTTCACTACTACCTTTAATAGAAATATATATATATATATAAATCATTCTGACTTTATTATTGTTTTTATTTTTTGTCATATCAGCATTGTGTACAAATAGGGAAAAGATTTTTTAAAGGTCACT
>NC_050513.1:5164043-5168055 GCF_002922805.2 Oryzias melastigma
CTTTTTATTTGTTAAAAAGTGAAACTTTAAATCAAGTAGCAGCAATTTGTTACTTTAAAAAATATTAGTTTTTATCAAACTATTTTTTTCAAAATATTTCTCATGTGATTTTCAAAACTTTAACAAAGTCACATCACAAAAAAGTAAAGAGTAGCAAACGTTCAAATGAACAAATTTTAACTATTCGCATAAAAGAAAAAATAAAATGAAGGAAAAAAGCGGAATGATGTCATCAAACTACATTTTTTATTTGAGTTAACCATCTCTTTATAATTTTACTTTGATAAAAACAAATTATTTTAATTGTAATAAATACAGAACTTTTGTTAATTTATCAATTTTTTCACTTTTTTTCTTTGCCTGCCAATTTGAAACTTTGTTTAAAAAGACTTAATTAAGTGGAAATAGAGAAAGGATAGGCATGTGCTGCTGGTGCCTCACCTTCCGCTGGGTTGTATATTTGAATAAGAAGTTGTAAATTCACTATATATGTATTTTTAACTAACAAAATGGTGACAAAACCCACAAAAAAAGTAATAATAAAATAGGCATACCTAGAACTTATTATTCGTTTTATTTTATTTATGCATTTTTTGGGCAGTGCCTCACCTGCCTCTTCTGACTGCTCGTCACTGGTGAGTATTAACATGAAAAATGACAGCCTTGAGTGTAAAACCTTTAATAATGTCTTTTTTTAAGCTTTTAGGGTTAAGAAGATAAAACCAATTTCATAAAGATGTAGGTATGAAGTTGTGTGCACCACAATTGGTGTAAAAACACATTTTATTGCATCCAGTGGGTAAGATAACTACACTACACATAAAATAAATATTAAAGTAGTAGTTTAAAGTTATTAACTACTTTAGAGTAAATACTTTAGTCTTTTTTGGTTCATTGCATCAAAAATCTCTAAAAAATCTTTTCTTTGCCATGATACTCGACCACTTGGCATTTAGCGTTTCATAAAGAGTTCAACTCTAAAAGGCGAGTTTGTCTTAAGTACGACACTTTTAAGATATTTTAAAGGTTATACTATCAAACCAAAAAGTAAAGAGTTTACCCTGAAAGTGGAGGATGGTGCAGGCAAAGGCCACGCTGCCATTTTTCGATATTTTCTTAAGGTGAATATATGTTAGAGGATTGAAAAGAACATGATTTTCATTTCTGGGAGCCAGATCACAGAGAAAAACTCCCACCTGTTACTTTTTCAATGCAAATCTAAAGCTGGTGATGGTATTTAAGTGTCGGTATTTTCTCTGACGTTCTGATTGTGAAACCAGTTTCCAAAGAAACAGGACGATTCCTTTAAAGCAGCGGTACAGAAAAAGTGTCAGGGCTTCCACGAGCTCTGAGTTCTTTACCAGGAAAAAAAAGAAAAAAAATGGGCTACATTAGTCAAAGGGAGAAAAAAAATGACTTTATGTTCTTTTTGAGTGTTTGAAGTTTGCTCAACGAGTGATGGTAAAATCAAGAAAAAAGGAAATTCTAACAACATGTCCGCCTTAAAAAGTGACCGTCAAAGTGGTAGAGTCACAGGTAGAAGCAGAGAAGTTATCGCATTTTTATTAAAATTCCTTGAATTTTCTTCAAAATTAAAATTGCATCTTAAAATTCGGTGAATCTTAAATCCTGGTCCAGTTTACTGACTTGGAACCGATTTACTTCTCATTCATAAGTCTGTCCAAATGTTTTAGTTCCTCTTCTGTCCACTACGAAGTCGTATCGCTTGTTTAATTGTTGGAGCATTATGGGTACTGTAGTCAGGAGCATCGCTAGCTGAAGAAATAGTGGGAAAAATACCATTTTACTTTAAAAATACTTGATAAACTTCAATAGCGTTATATAATAAATTCAAACTATTTTCATCTAAGGATCATCTACAGTTTCTTTGATGATTTGAATTTTGCATATGCAGTTTATTGACTATATATTTTCTAGATGACCTATTTCTGATTTATGTCTCTTATCAACTAACAAAACGCTATATATTGTGAGAAATAGAAACCAGTCTGTCTTTTTTTGAATGCTGGACCTGATTTTATTAAATCTTCATTTTGTGGCTTTAAAAGTGATGCATTCATGTATATTGAAGCCAAATGCACTTGTTTACCCATCAGCCAATCAGTTGAAAACAGCTGGTTTCAGGACCCACTCTGTTAAAAATGGATATTTTGGTGTTTTTGAAACGTTCTTGTAGCATTTTTCTGGTGATGTAGGAATTATATGAAGAGAGTTCAGCTCGAAATGCATTTCTGAGCAGGGGCGTGCACAGGGTTTTTGAGGGGCAGGGGCTCAAAGTCGTAGAAGGGCAACAAAAATGTGTTATTTTTTTTTATTTTATTTTTTTGTCTTTTAATATGAAAATTAAGGGGCACTTTTAATATGAGGCAAAAAGGGCAGGCACCCCTGGGGCCATATGTGTGTACGTACCAGTTTCTGAGAATTTCTTTATTCAAATTCCGGTGAATTGGGAACAGACAAAAAAAATTCAGTTTGAAAAAGGCCGAATTTGCGACGTAAAAAAAAACCCAAAAAACAAAAATACATCCCTGCTCCACTTGTAGACGACTAGATCCATGAATGTCTTCATGTTCCGCGTCCTCACTGGTCTGGCTCATAACTACAAAGCTCCAACATTGGTCGCCATTTTTATTTGTTGCACCGCTAATGTTAGCTTAAGAGAGTAAGCTAGCAGGAGAGAGTGGATGATGGGAAGTAGGGGTAGGCTTACTCTGAACCACAGCTCAGAGGTGAATTTCTAATAAACTACTGCCGCTCTGCGGAAACTATGTCCTAAAAAACGACAATTTTGACTAGAAACGGGTTAATCGTAAATAAAAGAGATCTGAGAATGCTTTGAAAATAGATCAAAAGATGATATCAGTTTTGGACTTTAAACAGATTTTAATAAATTCTGGGTTACTGTGCAATATATTTCTAAAATGTGGGTCAAACTGTGCAAACTGGGGCTCCATGAGCTTATTTTATTTTGGGACTTTTTCTCCACTTGGTCCTTTAAGAGTCAGTAATCTGACCCACATATTCCAAACTTATTCATTTATAAAACATTTCCTTTATAATGGAATTTCTTAAAAACATTCCATGATGATAATTTTCAAATAACACGTTGGATCATTTAAATTCAGCAGTAAAACATGTTTCCAGAATGGCCGCCTCGCGCACTCCGCAATGAAGAAGTAGGCCATGCAGCTGGAGGGAAAGGAAGCTGGGCTCCACACACAAGTTAAGAACTCCAGACTGGTGTAAAAAAAATAAATAAATAAGGAAAAAAAGCTTTATTTCCCAGGAGACATGCAAATAACTGCCAGTCCAAAACAGCAAACATGGTGAGAAGGAACCACCTTGGGAGTTTCACCTTAGAGTCCTCCATGGTGATGATTGAAAAGAAAGTCAGACAGCACCTCGATCCGCAAAAGGGTTTGTGTGTTTGTATGCCTTTCATTACAAGTCTGCTCCCACCGTGGGGCGTACGCACGCCGCTTACATTCCAGCACAGCCCGGGACTTGTGACATGTCAGCCGAAAGCCAGACGTGAAGGACTGACATAAATCTTTTAAATGAACTTGATTTTTCCTAAAGGCATTGCTCTGAATTAAAACGTGTGTGTATGTCTACAAATAAAGGAGGAATATCATTCTCAGAGACTCTTAGATGGATTGAGAACACTCAGGTATGCTTTCATTAGAGCAGGGGTCGGCAACCTTTAACAGTAAAAGAGCCATTTGGATTAGTTTTCTACTGATCAAAACCTCGAAGGAGCCGCATAGATTTACTTTAGCCTTTAAGAAATTTGGATAATTCATGACCATGTAAAAAAATAAATAAATATGATTTTTTTTCCTATTTTTTGGCAAGACCAAAAGCAAAAATATAAAAAGAAACTAGCATCTCTGGAGATTGTGATTTTTACTTGAGTAGATGCCAAATTAGCCAAAAAGCTAGCTCTTCGCTTAATTACTAGCTAAACTCCAAAACAGACCAGAATTCCTCA
>NC_050513.1:5168332-5170250 GCF_002922805.2 Oryzias melastigma
TTAGCCTAAAAATTCTCAGTGGATAACAGTTTAGCCAAAACTTTAGCTTATTGCTAAATTTTTAGCTAAACTTCAAATTAGCATAAAACAGTCATTAGAAGCCAAATTAGGCAACAACAAAAAAAGCTAACGTGTTGCTTAATTACTAGCTAAACTCAAAAGTAGCCTAAAATTCCTTATGATACTAATCTACAAAAATAAAAAAAAATAAAAAATTACTAGCATTTTATTTTTCTACAGCCAAAGAGCCACCATGGAGAGATAAAAGAGCCGGCTCTGGAGGTGCAGGTTGCAGACCCATGGACTAGAGCATAAACAGATACAAGAAATTCTGGTCAGATCGAGTTCAAACACGCTTGTAAATAATTCCAAGCAGCAAAGTTGTCAAATAAAAATGCAAAAGTGGAAATATTGATATCTGTGGGTCGGTATGAACTTAAGATTAATAAAACAGATATTTTGGATCAATCTGCCCAGCTCCAACAGTTGATATTCAACTATTTTAGGGGAAATTCCTCATTCAAAACCATGCCAACTTAACCAAAAACTTTATTTTGGTTATGGTAACTCTTCAACAGTTGACAAATTTAACTTAACTCTAGCTTATTCTAAAGGGGAGAAACGCAGCCTCGCCTACTGAAAGGAGGATGGAATCAACGTGAATCAGCTGATTCTGTTGACTCTAGTCTTTGAGAGTTTTTTTTTATCAGTTTTGTTGATTCTGATCTCCTGTTTTTTATAAACATAGAAATGATGGTGATGTAATACAAACATAAAAAATGTTCTTACATCCAGTAAAAAGACAGACACAGAAATAAACATTATATTAAAAAGTAAGAATTGTGGTTCGTGAATCGTTGAACTTGATTTGTGATTCAAACACATACTTTCAACTTCTTTTGACATTTTAAAGTTTTGGTCCTTCTTGTTGTTGAGCTTTCTCAGGGTACTTTAAGCAAACCCTGGAAGTATTTTAACCTAATTGCCATCAAAGTAAGAGGATGTCATATTTGCATTTTCACATTTAATGAAGCGTCCTCACACAGCTGGATATTCCTACATCATTTTCTTAAAGTGTTTCCACTTGTTAGTTAAACCCTTGACTTTAAGTGTACCGAAAGAGTCTGAGAACTGGGCATGCAAATGAGAATTGGCACATGGGGTGGAGTTATTGTTGCTCCGAATTTATCTGAACTGATCAGAAACACAATTATGCCTTGCTCACTCATAATAAACCACAGTTAAGTGGGTTGGAGAATTCATTTATTTACATTAACTCTGTCTTGGTTTGACAGTAATAGATGCCTTTCATTAATGAATGAAGGATTTCGCCTGCCCCGGCTTTGTTGTTCCAAAGCCTGTCGGGGTTGGCGAGGACTGATGGCACGGAGGAACAAAACGGGAACACAATTGATGAATGAAAACTTTTAGAGAGATTGTATTGAGCGATTCAAGCAGGACTGCCAAGGAACAAATTGCCAAAAGAAAGGCTTTTACCTTTCTTTTTGCTCACAAATGGAAAGACTGATCTAATGAAGATTTGTTTCTTTGTAAATTAAGTTTCAACCCGTGCGGGTTTTAACAACATGACAAAAGAAATCAATGTTTTTCGGTGATTACGTTCTCTTTTAATCACCATAATTTTACATACTTATAGGGCACAATCTATACGTGTTTGCACATATACATAATAAACATTGTGGGGCTTGTTGTCACTCATCTTTCTCTCTGTTGGCCAGTTTTTACAGACAGATGTTACTTTATGGATATTTCTGCCAAGCGCTCTGCCAAACTCACGCCTCACTGGCTGCCTCCTACTGTGTGCTAATCTTTGATTTGAATTAAAACATAATTGGAAATCATGAATCTTTAATTTTTCCTTCACAGTGAGCCCCCGTCAGCTTGATGCACTTCCTCT
>NC_050513.1:5171473-5171956 GCF_002922805.2 Oryzias melastigma
CCAAGAGAGACACGCCCCAGATATCTGCCCGCCCCCTCTGCTAGAGGCCCAGGGGGAGCGAGACAGGGGCACCCCCGCCCAGGAGAGGGACACCCAGGAGAAGCCGGGGCCCCGAGAAGTGATGTAAACAAGGCCTGATCAGACTCTTCCACTGATGGAATTTTTGGAGAGGACTAGTTCTCGAGAACAAGGACCAGAACTTGCACCATCCGAGACCTGGACACCCCCAGACTCCGATGTAGTTTGATCCCCTGCTAGATCCTAAATTGTGGAAATTCCTCTCCCCAAGTGGAGAGGAGGGGCTGCACGGTGGCGCTCTTGCCTCACAGCGAGAAGGCCCCGATTCGAATCCCGGCTGGAACCTTTCTGTGTGGAGTTTGCGTGTTCTTCCCGTGCATGCTTCATAGGTTAATTGGTGACTCTAAATTGTCCCTAGGTGTGTCTGAGAGTGGATGTGTGTGTGATTGAGGCCCTGCGACAGAC
>NC_050513.1:5171994-5176316 GCF_002922805.2 Oryzias melastigma
GATCTCAGAAGTCAGACGAGCAGGTCTATGTGCTGAAAGGCCTCAAGCAAGATGTTCTATGTGTCAATGACCTGATTAACAATGCGGTCCAATAAGCTTACCATCAGATACTCCATTTACTCCATTTACATTTTAGTTTGATAAAGTTCACCCCACTGTTGTTTTTAAACTTCAAAATAATCCAAAGTTAACATTATTATAATATTCTATTAAACTGTATGGTCACATGACTTTGGTCAATTCAAAATGTTTCCCCTCATTGGACTATAATGATGGTTGATCAGTTATTGCTGCCGTCACGTTGTTCGCTGTGATGGAACTTGGTCTTTTTATATCATAGTAAAGTAAACCTTCTGGACCTCAATCCAAACAGTATTTTCCAATATCTGTTATAATCAATTCATTTAATTTTGAAGCCATTTTTTAAATAGCATAAGTTGATTTAGATAGATAGATAGATAGATAGATAGATAGATAGATAGATAGATAGATAGATAGATAGATAGATAGATAGATAGATAGATAGATAGACGTACTTTATTAATCCTTCTGGAAATTAGGTGGCTGTCCTTGCTCCATACACACAAGACAATTTAAACAGTGACAGACACGTAATAAAAATATAAAAAACAAGTAAAATTAGTAGTATAAAAAACTAAGTTACATACCATAAAAGCAGCTTAAAATCAGATAAAAATTAAGAGATAAAATAAAACGTAGTAAAATCCTCATATTCAGTGTCCTCGTCTAATCCCACCCTTCCCGGCAGCATTGTGGAGTCTTATTGCACTGGGCACAAAGGACCTCCTGAGTCTCTCAGTGGAGCTGGGCAGAGAGCGGAGGCGGCTGCTGCTGCAGAGGAAGCTCCGCTGAGCAGAGAACACAGAGTGCAGAGGGTGGCTGGTGTTCATCAGGATGTTTTTTTGTTCCTGAATGCCCTCTTTTTCCTGTTCAGAACCTCCTTCACCTTACTGGTGACCCAGGGTTTATTATTAGAGAAGGATCTCACAGTTCTGACAGGGACCACCATTGGTCGATTGATTAATATCTTGCCTCAGACAGATCAATCTGATTGGATCTTAGGAAAAAAAAAAAGATTAATCTATTAAGTCAATTAAACTTTAGTGCCCTTATATTTTTATATAATATTGGTTCATGCCTTCACTTTTAATCTAAAGTAAGGCAATGGCATTGCGCCCTAGGTGAAAAGTAATTTTTCCTGCCCCCCCCCCCCAACGCACGCAGACACTGCCCCCAAAAATAAACAATCTAGCTGCATGGAATACGTTGAAGTAAGTATTTAGTCTCATGTAAATCTAAATCTAATAACCACTTAAGAAGTTTTTTAAAGGCCTCGTGCGGTGAAAATCGTGATTTTTCTTAAACTGCAATAAAACATTAGTATTTATGTCACAAATGAACCCCCGTATAAGTATTTTGTCACCCGCGGCCCCGTGCACTCTCTTCAAGCGTTCAAAGATAGCGCGGTCGCTCAGATTTTGGGCAGCCAACCGATAAGTAGGTCATAGGTCGTGTAACATCAGTACAGGAACAGCTAGATCCGCTAGTGTTGTGATGACTTTCTGGGCATGGAATTACTTTACATAATAGAATTTGGACTGCTGTGGATTTGGGGATTCGAACGGGATAATGGTGAATGGGAGTGTGGTATTTGGGTGCAGTAATGGGCCGAAGAAGGGGGTCTCCCTTCATGAATTTAGCGTTTCAATAAAGGAGAGGGGTGCTCCCCGGTCAGGGGGAGGCTTTGAGCCCTCCCCGGCCCTCCGGAGGAGGAACGCGGGGGGGTGTACGGGCACCTGGCGGGCGCGCCCCGGACGGCCAGGGTGAGGCCGCCGCGCCGAGGGGGATTTGCGGCCCCGGGCCGGGCATGGGGGGCGCCGTGGGTTCGCCGGACAGTCGTCCGGCACGGCAGCCGAGAACGCACGAAGGGTTTTTACTCCCTCCCGGGGCCGTGAGGCCGGCGGGGGTGGCCTCCACGCGGGGCGCAGGAGGACCCCGCCGGCCGTCTGGAAAGAGGACCCGCGCGGGGGTTGGTTGCGCGCATCAGCAGCAGCAGACCCTCGCCTCGGCGGGCGGCGGACCCGGGCGAGGGGGCTCCGTCCGCCTTTTCCGGTAATGATCCTTCCGCAGGTTTACTTCCTCTAAATAGTCAAGTTTGATCGTCTTCTCCCCGCCATCGCTGTATGAGCTTTCACCATCGTCATCCGAAGCCCCTGTATCCTCAGATGAGTAAACCTCCGGTTCAAACTGGTAGGGCTGTACACCCTCCGAACCCTGTGTCGTTAAAATTTCCGTGGTGGATGAAGGCTCATCACCTTCATCCAAAGAAATATCCGCTAAATCGTGGTCTACGTCGCTTCTCAAACCGTCCGCCATTGTTGTTTACACTCTGGGATCCCTGAGGTGACGTCACGCGCAGCCCCCGCTCATCACCACCTATCGCCCAAATTTAAAGCTGTGCACGACCATAAAATGATCAATAAAATCGCGCTGGATCATTTTAAGTGAATATTTTTATCAGATTCGTTTTACAAGTTCCATTGACTTTCTAAATTAAAAAAAAAAATTGCCACTGCACGAGGCCTTTAAGAATAACAACACTTCTCCCAGGCAAGGACAGGAACCCCCAACATTTGGAGTGGAAAGCAGTGACGCTAACCAGTGCACTAACATTTGATATGTCTTTCTTGTCTAAGATTTATAGATTTGTTAGAGGTTTAGCAATTTCTGTTGTTAAGAGTTTAAAAAATGAGTGGTATGTCAACTGTAACAAAAAAAAATAATAATTGCAATCTGGTGCCCCCTCGGTGCCCTTGGGAGCCCCCTAGAGCACCTATGCACAGGGCCACCCTGATCTAAAGTCATTAGACAGATCATTTCTCCATAGAAGGGGTGTAACAGATCTCGGCGGATGTATCACTAGCCATGGTTTGGCTCACATGTGTATTGCGGATCCCCTCTCTCCTCCTCTTCCTCCCCCCACATACCTTCCGCAGGGACATCATTAAAATCAATTGTTTCTTCACACCAAATGCAATCAGCATCAAATTCATATACTGCACACTGTCTTTGTTTGAACATGCGTCATAGTTGCTTCATGGTTATCCAAAAGTTGTTGCCGTTGGAGGAGCTTCCGTCAAAAATTTTCTAGAATTCATCCTGGAAGACGTTGAATACAGTATAAGAGATCGGGCCACTGCTAGTGATGGGTCATGCCTAGTAGGGAGTCAAATAAGTTGACTCTCAAATGATGGGAGTTGATTCTATACATTTTTTTCTGCTGGTTGACACCTAATGCAATTTCAATCACCCAAACATTAATGCCATACACACTAAATCAAAACACAAATACCACAGTCACCCGAGAGGGGCTTTGAAGAGGATGAAGAGTGGAAAGGCTCTTGGTCCTGATGATATACCTGTGGAGGTATGGAAGTGTCTAGGAGAGATGGCAGTGGAGTTTTTGACCGGGTTGTTCAACAGGATCTTAGGTGGTGAGAAGATGCCTGAGGAATGGAGGAGAAGTGTGATGGTGCCCATTTTTAAGAATAAGGGAGATGTGCAGAGTTGTGGTAACTACAGAGGAATAAAGCTGATGAGCCATACAATGAAGGTGTGGGAAAGAGTAGTGGAAGCTAGGCTAAGAGCAGAAGTGAACAACTGAGCAGGAGGGTGGAGGAATTGAAACAACTCAGCCAGGCAGGGAGGAAAGAGATCCCAACAGTGCAGTTAAAATTGGCAGATAGAGCATTGTGAGGATATCTCGTGATTACTCACAGTGACGCAAGCACCCTTCAACCTAGGAGCCCTACATGTCTAGAGCAAAGTTAAAAGGTAAGACATTGAGAGGATCTCCTACTTAATAGCAGTGATGTCCAGGCAACTCCCCACCAAGGGTCCGACATGTCTAAGGTGCAGTTAAAACCTTTAAAAAAGGAGCCCAAATCCGTGCAGCAACCAATGTGAGGGGGACTAAAGCCTAATAGCTCTACCCCAAGGGTGCATCGCAAGCCGAGCCCCATCCCCCTTCACCCCAATAAGTTGTTGCATGAAAGAGGTGGTGAGTTCGGGGACGACTTCCAGACTGACCCCCATTGAACACCTTCTCAGCATGCTGTTGAACATCTTTGAATTCTGAATCCTCTTAGAAGCAAATTTCTAGACATATGTGGATGGAGATGTTTTCATATTCAGAAAAAAAAGAGATTGATCAATCAATCAATCAATCAATCAATAATCCTTTATTACTCCCACAATGGGGAAATTCTCTCAGTGGTGGGCAGCAGCCGCTGGACGGCGCT
>NC_050513.1:5177695-5178820 GCF_002922805.2 Oryzias melastigma
TCTTATGTCGCTTCAATAACTTGAAACTTTGAGCATTAACCAGGGGATAAATACAAATAAAACTGGGGGGATCATGATGTTTTTATTTCCAATCAAGACAATAATAAAGAAAAGACAATAGTTAATTAAGAGAATAACAAAAAGATCCCCCCAGTTTTATTTTGTATTTACTTTCATCTTACTTTTAATGCTTAAAGTTTCAAACTATTGTAGCACCAATAGCTGAAAACTGAAAGAAACTTTATTTAAAAAAATCAGTTTTTCTTTTCTTCTGTAAATCACTTCCGTTGTGATCAAATGTTGTGTTGTGGCGTTTGTCATCATGTTGTGGTTTTTTTCGTTGTGTTGTGACTTTTGTTACTGACTTTTGTCATGCTTCAGCTTTTGTCATTGTGCTTCGGCTTTTGTCCTCATGCTTCAACTTTTGTCATTGTGCTTTGGCTTTTGTCCTCATGCTTCAGCTGTTGTTGTTGTGCTTCAGCTTTTGTCCTCATGCTTCAGCTTTTGTCGTTGTGCTTTGGCTTTTGTTGTCATGCTTCAGCTTTTGTCGTCGTCCTTTAGCTTTTGTTTCCGCGCTTTAGCTTTTGCCGTTGTGATTCTACTTTCGTCATTGTGGTTCCGCCTTTTGTCGTTGTGCTTTTGTTTTTTGTCATTGTGCTTCGGCTTTTGCTGTCATGTTGTGGCTTGTGTTGTAGTGGTTCATCTTTTGTCGTTTATTCTTTAGCTTTTGTTGTTGTGTTGTGGTGTTTGTTGTCATGTTGTGGCTTCTGTCATTGTGCTTTGGCCTTTGTCATAGTATTGTGGCTTTTGTCGTCGTTCTGTGGATTTGTTATTGTGCTTCAACTTTTGTCGTGTGCTTCGGCTTTTCTTGTCGTGTTGTGGCCTTTGTCGTCGTGTTGTGGCTTTTGTCATTGTGCTTCAGCTTTTGTCGTCATGTTATGGCCCTCCAAGTGGGGAAATATTTAAAAAAAAAATAGTGTCTTAAATTTGAACAAATCTACCGCTCAATGACGTCCTCAATAGACGCCGGTCGTCCACATTAATGCATAGCAGTCAGTGCTTGGAAAATACATCAATGCATGCTGAAACAAGTCATTAGTGACAGTTAAATGTAAATTTCTGTGC
>NC_050513.1:5178872-5182005 GCF_002922805.2 Oryzias melastigma
AAAAAAAAAAAAAAAACACTTTTAGACACTAATACCGTTTCAAAGCCCCTACAATGTGAGCAATAGGGAGGAGCTATAGGGGTAGGGGAAAAATTCCTATTCGGCCTCAGTTTTTCATAAATAAAAATGGAGCTGTGAAAGAAAAAGCCTGGAGCAAGAATTGTGAATATTACTGGCTCTTTTAACTTTTTAAGAGTTAGAACTTGAACTATTGGTGGCTGACTAAACCTTTACAAATCATTGAGTTTAGGGATATTTCTTGTGTTTCCAGCTTTCTCTGGTCCCACCATGCCGTTCCATCCAAGTATTTTCTCATTATTGTCATTGCAGACTCGTCTTACAGACTCTTTCATCTTGCAGGAAGTACCAGTCATCCTAATTTCCATTCAGCCCTGCTACACAAACAACAAAAAAAGAAGGTATACAACAGAGTCCTGCCAAAAACCGTCCATACACACCTCATGACTCATTTCACGCACGCTCCTCCATTATGCTAATAAACCCTCTGTTGTGTCTGTCCCATTTCCCAAATTTCATTGTAGTTCAACCAAAGAGATAAGTGAGGAGGGATGATTGCATTAGTGCAATGTTTTGCTCTAATTCGGTGCATCACTACGGTAAAGTTTTTAATAAAAGACCCACGCAGTCCTCCGGTGCTCACACATGGGGGGATTGAAGGGTTGTTTTTCCGGAGAAGGGCGGTTTGCTAAAATGTTTTGGAGGCAGCGTTCTGTAGGTGACAGAGAAGAATGCCTCACAGTGGGAGGTAATAATCCTCCGAGCCGCAGTCACGCTGCTGATCAAACTTTCTCTCAATCAGGATTTCTCTCTTTCAAATAAGTCGCATTCTCCCGACTTGAATAGCTGCAGGGAGAAAACATTTGTAGAGGCTCTGAGGTTCCTGGTTTTGTGGTTGTCTGTTTTTCTTCTTCTTCTTCTTCTTGGGTTTTGTTGGATTGCACCTCGCTTCTTTCATTGAATAATAAGTGCTCCTCCAAAGCCACGCCAACGGCTTGTTGGATTGAAGTTGCAGCTCAGAAAAAAAAGGGAGGAATTCATGTAACGCTTTTTTACTCTTCCACATCTGTGGAAAGGTGCGGCTTTCAGTGCCTGGAAACTTCTCACTTCACGTAAAGTAAGTTTTCAGGAACGGCTGCAGGATATGAAACATTAAATCTTGTTTTTATGATCTTTTATTACATTTTATTGTCTTAATGACAAAGTTGATTCATATAATTAGTTGAACTTAATTCACAAAATATTCAACTTAAATTAATCTCAATAATAATCTGTGAAATATTCACATTTTGCTAAAACTGATTACAATTACATCCAATTCCATTTTTGTTAGAGCTGTTAATTTACAAAAAGATCCATAGAAATACAAATAAAAAAAGGATTTACATCCAAAATGTGACCAAAAATCATTTGAATTAGAGAAAAGCTGGAAATATTTTCAACTTTTTGATCATATGAAGTTAAATTATTATTAAACATGGCAGTGGTAGTATGATAGTCTGGAGATGCGTTCATGTTGATTTGATACAACTAAGGATTGCTTACTCATTGTAATTCAAAAACACCAATGACTCAAAGTTATTAAAAGCAAATACTTACCACTTATACTGGTATTATTATTGGTAAATGAAATTATAAAATTTTTTGAGAGAAAAAAAAGCTGATATTTGGTCTAGAACATCAAAAAACATTTTAAAAAGCTGCAAGAAGGAAAGCTACTGAGATTTTTTTTTCTTCAAAAATATTTTTCTTTTACTATAAATCATTGACTGTATATGAAAACTGGACCGAGAGACTCCTCCCTCTGCAAACAGGAAATACCCGCTAGTTACAATAAGCCAACATTCTACAGACTTCTATAGAGAAGTAAACAGCCATTACCAGGTCCCAGCCGGCAAGGCCAAGTGGGGCCCATATGGTTTAAAAGTGGGCAGAAAATATGGGCCCTGAATGGGTTTGTCCGCAGTTTCCATGGTGGCCCCACCTGTGTTTGCCCAAATTGGCTTCGCTGCCCTGGGACCAGTAGCCTGGGGAGCGACTCTGCTAACTCTGCTGGCTACTGGGCGGCAGAACTCACTAAATTGTCCACCAGGCGGATGGCTCGCTACGCAAGCTAGCCCACCGACTGCCCACTTAAACCATATGGGGCCCACATGCCTTTGCTGGCTAGGAGGTGGGACCAAGTCATTTTTTTGCAAGTTTCAAGTCCTCAAGTCCGAGTCAAGTCCCAAGTCAAAACCAGTGAAGTCCTAAGTCAAGTCACAAGTACTGTTACGTCCCCTGGGGGTAACCCTGGCTCGTGTCTAGGGGGTGGCAGCAGGACGTAACACCTGCTATGAAAGCTTCAAGTCCTTTCAAGTCATTTCAAACAGAGCAATAACAATTCCACTGACCTTGTGAGCTTTTAGGAGCTGTATTTTACAGGCATATTAAGTAAACTGGGCTGCACGGTGGCGCAGTGGTTAGCGCTCTCGCCTCACAGCGAGAAGGCCCCGGTTCAACTCCCGGCTGGGACCTTTCTGTGTGGAGTTTGCATGTTCTCCCCGTGCATGCGTGGGTTTTCACCGGGGACTCCGGCTTCCTCCCACCGTCCAAAAACATGCTTCATAGGTTAATTGGTGACTCTAAATTGACCCTAGGTGTGAATGTGAGAGTGAATGGGTGTGTGATTGCGGCCCTGCAACAGACTGGCGACCTGTCCAGGGTGTACCCCGCCTTCGCCCTTCAGTAGCCGGGTTAGGCTCCGGCACCCCCGCGACCCCGAAAGGGACGAAGCGGTCAAGAAAATGGATGGATGGATTAAGTAAACTGCCTCTGAGCTCATGTATTCTTCAAAAGTCTAAAATGATTTCTCTAACAAAAACTCAGTTTACTACGTATCAGATGTGGTAAGATGGGCAGAGATGGCAAGGAACCAGGATAAAGTCTGGATATCAAATCCCTTCACCACAGATCAGTGGCTTGCAGTTCAGTTTGTAAGTGATGAGGTACAGACTCTTTTAGAGTCTCATTAATATATTTAACAACTACTAATTCTATTTCATGTCTCATATCAGCATCTTTTTATAAACGTAAATACATATTGGACTGAGGAAGACTGTAACATGTGTAACGG
>NC_050513.1:5182650-5186501 GCF_002922805.2 Oryzias melastigma
GATCAATCCAACGTGGATCTAATTTGATTGGATGTTGGGCCGACACCTCAAAGACTGACAACTCACGAGTCAGACGATTGAAAGTCCAAGTTGAGTCTAAAGTCATCAAATTCATGACTCGAGTCCAAGTCATGTAACTCGAGTTCCCACCTCTATTGGTCAGAATAACCATCGTCGCTCTGCTACTCTGCTGTTTCTTTTTAGACGTCTATCGGACTTCTTAGACCTACTTCCTCTTTGGAATGCCAGGGGGAGGAGTCAGTCAGTCCATCAATTCATCCACTTTCTAAGCCCATTGTATCCCTTATGGAGTCACAGGGCAGCTGGACCCCAATACAGATGGTAGTAGACCAAAGTGCCCGGAGAAAGGTCCCAGCTGGGACTTGGACCAGAACCAGTGCTAACCACTACTCTACTGTGCAACCCACCACTCAGTCCAGTTCTCATATACAGTCAATGGGGTCAAAGAAGAGAGACAGCTGCGCCAGTTCTTCCTTTAGCAAACAGAAAAGACTTGTTTTTTTTTTATCAATCACCATAGCAACGATAATTTGACCACTCCTTAACTAACATGTTGGTATAAAGCTCTTCATTACCACACATTTATGTAATAAATAAATATCAAATGCCATCCTGATATTGTCAAATCACTACTGAAGGTTCTCACACATAAAAATAAATAAAAATTAAAGCCAAATCCAGTAAATTAAATGACACAATAAAAGTTCTGCTTGATTTTTTCTTTTTATTTTTCAAATTGGTGTCAAAACTTTCAGTTGTGAGACTTTTGGATTTTTAAATTTCACTCTGAAACATTTCTCCTTTAATTCACACCAAAGAACACTGAGGGATTTTATTTTAAGCTTCTCACTGAAAAATTCATTCCTCTTCCACGTCTCAGAGAAGCTCATGTGCACTTTTCTATCTTTCTTTTTTTAGAATTTCACAAGCGGGATCCAGTTTTCTCACATTTTTCTTGATCCCTTTGTAATACGTCTCCGTGCCCCCCCTCCCCCTCCCTTCAATCTTCTGGTTAACATGTAGCATTTTGATTATACCTGAGAGGAAAATGCAATAAACGTGAAATGCATCACCCGGGTGGAGAAACCCCCGGCTTCATCCCTCCTGCTGCTCCTTTCGGGTAATTTATTTTTCTTTGCATACAAAATGTGCTTCTCTCTGGGAGAAAAATAAGTTGTTTCTCTCCTTCTGTGTTATATTTTATGGCTGCTGGGATGTTTTATACCTAATTAGAATTTACAAAGGTTCCTTGACTCCAATTATTTCTTTTGACAAGTGTCAAGAGGAGCTTAATTTTTTTAATGAATGTTAGGGAAATGGATGTAAAGATGACGATTAAACGTCAAAAATATGGAGTGAGATTAGTGTCAAAATGAAACGTACGTGTATCGTCAAAAATATGGAGTGAGATACATGTCAAAATGAAACGTACGTGTATCGTCAAAAATATGGAGTGAGATTAGTGTCAAAATGAAACGTATGCGTATAAGTTGTGCACAAAGGAATAGTTTGTAAAAAACAAATGCAATATTTAGGTTCTAATATTTTTTTGATAATTTCATGATTTCTGTTTTGAATATGTATATTATATATAATACTAAAATTTTGTAGTCAAAGAAACAAAGATAACTTATGTTCAAAACAGAGGGAAAAAAATCATATTTAAGACCAAAAAATATGTGTTTACTAAACAAAAAAATGTCATGTTCAAAACAGAGAAAGAAAAGTTGTATTAAGATAAAGAAAATTTGTATTCAAAGTACAGAAAAGTCATATTCAAAAGAGGGAAAAAAAGTATTTTAAAAGTCGTGTTTGAAAGAAAGACAGAAAATTTGATTTAAAAACCAAGAAAAGTGGGTTTCAAAAAAAAGAAACATAAGTTGAATGTGAGAAAAAAAGAGTCATATTTGAAACAAAGACAGAAAAGTCTTATGAAAGACAAAGAAAATGTTTATTTAACAGGAAAATGTTATATTCAAGATACAGAAGTCCTATTCAAAAATAAAGAAAAGTCTTTTTCAAAACAGAGACAGAAAAGTCGCATTTAAGATAAAGACAAGTCATATTAAAAACAAAGAAAATTCATATTGTAAAAATAGAGAAAAAAATTATTCATGATAAAAAAATAGTTGATTTTGAACCGAGTATGAAAAGTCACATTTAAGACAATTATATCCAAAACAAAGAAAAGTCGTAATCAAAACAGACTTTTAAAATGTGAAACCAAATGTTTTATTCTTTTGTTTACTGTGCACAACTTTCTCTATTTACCACCAGTAATCGTACCAGTTATCTCACTTGATGTATCTAAGGAACAAGTAAGTTTTTGTCCCCTTAGCTCAGTTAGAACAGACTACAAGAACCACTACTGAAGACATAGAACCAGTGATCTTTAGCCCAGTTCTTCATTTGTTATTTTCGCAAGAAGCCCAGACATTTCAAACCCACAGGACTTAAATCAGTGAGCTCTTGTGGAGAATCCAGCTTTAAATACCGTTGACTGGGAGCTCCACCGACTGCTGACAGGATGAAAGGAAAAAGCCCAATTTTGAAGAGGAACCACAGGCCGACGTGGACCCAGACCAATACGCAGAGGCCTGCAGGGACGATAATGGTCCTCAAGGCATCAAACCACAAGTCCCTGCAGAGCCCATTTCATGATTAATAATGCAAACCTTAATCCCATTTAATGAAATTTCATCCCTGGAGAACGACTCACGTTTGGTTTCTTTAGAAAAACTCGAGGAAAATCTCAGGTGAGGCATAAAGAAAAAACAGTTTGATTCATGTTTTTACACTAAAGTTCAAAATATACAAAAAAAAGTACAAATGCTTAAAAAAAACAACTAAATTATGGATTAAAGTAATCACACCTCAGCAGCAAAACCGCTTTTAAAATAATAATCCTTGACTTTAATTTATAGTCACAGCATCTATTTATTCATCTATCTATCTATTTTTTGCATTTAACAGAGTATTGCACGCTATATTTTAGAGATTCACGAGCAACGAAATGTTGACTTTCAGTTGAACAGCTGAAACTGAAATAGAGGTGAAGATGAAGGGTTTGAGTTTCTAACACATTCTCACTTCCATCTCATTGAATATTAACGTTTGGTTAAGGACTTTTGACGGTCCCTAACTCGTCGTTTTTTGGCCGTTTGTTAAATAAAGGGTCCACAACCCTTGGTACGCAGTACTGGATCCGGTAGTGGATGCAGTACCGCACCGTGGACTGGTCCTTGGTATTGGTTCTCCAATCTTAACCAGGCACCAGTCCAGTACTGGAATGCGGTACTAGATGTGGTACCGGACGAAAACCACAAATCCAGGGTTAGGGTTAGGGTACCAGTATTGGGTTAGAGTACCAGCGTACCCTGCATCCTGGTACTGGATCGGTTCCAGTTCACAGCCCGGATGTTGGGGACCATGATTTAATGGGAACAGCTAGTACGTAAAAAAAAAAGATGATTTGGAGACACCCGAAACGCCAAAAATCGAAGCGGAGGGGTCCTCGACCAAATGTCAATGAGATGAGAATTTGTTGGAGTTTCAGTTTAGTCTCAGTTTCAGTGTATTTTGAACAATAAAACAGTCATAACAGACAACAAAAGAGTAACCAAAATAAAAACAAGTAGAAAACATGAAATAGTGTTCAAAAGGGGGTGGGAAGAAGTTAAAAGAAAACTTATTTAATCCCACCCTCTTTACTAATTTAAGTAATGCTTACTCCAGTCTTTCAACTCACTTTGGCTCAACAAAGGTGTTGGGGAGGTGGGAATAACACCAGTTCGTTTAGGTTTGGCAGAGGACAAGATGCGGTGCCGGTC
>NC_050513.1:5186543-5186919 GCF_002922805.2 Oryzias melastigma
ATATGCACAAATCTTTTTACATCCACAATAGCCAATCATTTATGTGTGCTTATATAGTCATTAAAGATTGTTGACCTGTATTGGAGTTTGAAAAGCCTTATTAGAGTCTGTTAGAGTATTTTTGATTTTGTCATTAATACTGTTCCACAGTCTTGCACCACAAAAAAGAAAAGCAGAATTGTTTTCTTCTGGTACGAGTTTTATTTATTTTAAATATAAATTGTCCTCTTGGGGAGTATCCTCCATCTCTACTCGTAAACAGTTTCTGAATGTTGTTGGGCAGCATTATTGGGCCCAAAAATCTATTTTCATGAACCACTTCAACTTTAACTCCATTCATTTCAAACTGAATCGACTCAATTTTGTCATTCCCAAA
>NC_050513.1:5186976-5198188 GCF_002922805.2 Oryzias melastigma
AAAACCATCTTCATCGCTTGGAATACAGAACAAAGATCATTAGTAAACAATATGAACAATATGGGGCCTAGGACTGAACCTTGCGGAACACCAGAAATTATATTCATTTCAGAGGAACGAACGTCAGCCAACTGGACGTATTGCCGTCTATTTGTTAAATAATTCTTAATCCATTTAAGTACTAACCCTCTAAATCCATATTTTTCCAGTTTGTGAAGTAATACTGCATATTATGATCAATTGTATCAAATGCTTTTTTTATGTCAATAAAAATTTCCACTGTCATTTGTTTTAATTCCAGAGCGTTGGTGATTTCTTCGACGCCTTTGATTATTGTCAATGATGTTGGCAAGTTATATTTTGCTGTAAATTTATCCATTCCTGAACTGAAAAGTTTTTCAAGTATCTTGGAAAGTTGTGGAAGCAGAGAGATAGGCCTGTAGTTGGAAAAGTCATGTTTGTTCCCAGTTTTTTGGTATGACTTTAGCTATTTCCATTGAGTTGGGGAAGGAACCCGATTGAAATGACAAATTGAAAATGTATTATAATGGTATTATAATCCCATCGATCACCCATTTTACGACCTTCAAATCAATGTCCATATTGTCTGTTAAAGTATTATTTTCATATTTTTTTAACTATGTCCAATATTTATTTTTCCTTGATAGGATTTAAGAACATTGAATTGCCATTTCTTTCATTTAGAGCATTCAAGTGAACTTCAGTAGTAATTCAGCTAAGTGAATATTACAGCAAAAACAAAAATTCTAATATTTATTGAATGTTTATTTGTTTAAATGTTTATTATGCGCATTTCCTTATTATTATTATGCTGCTTCTTCAGGAGAATTTCCCTGCAGGGATAAATAAAGTTGATCTTAAATCTTTAGTTAGCATTTACCACATGCTAATATGTTTACTAAACTCATTCATTCCCAACAACAATTGAGATATTTGTACTTTCTTCGCTGCCCTCCCCCTCCCCCAATTACACTTGACTGCCCCTCAACCCCCCCATCCCCCGCTACCCTGTTCATGGCTGCAGGTGGCAAATTCATGAGAAAAACTTTTTACAAAATGGGAGCTTTCCGTTGGTTTTATCTCCATAGCAACCATTTTATTTTTTGGTCGCCTAGAAGTGACAAACAGGTCAATATCATTTTTAGAAGAATTGGTGAAAGTAAAATTTTTGATTTCCTTAGTAACAGAAGGTAAATTGGTAACCACGTCAATTTCTATTAAAAATCATAGCGTATGTTATATTATTAATTTTAGCTTGTGTCAGGAATTAATTCATTTAATTTTTCCCCATATAATGGTAAAAAACAAAAATAAAAAAAAATGCGCAAGCTAGCAGGAAGCGCCACTTTTGTTAGCTGGCATGCTAAGAACGATCAAAATCTAAAACTCTACATTCGTAGCAACGATCCTCGAGGAGTTTGAAGGTTGAAATCTTTAAAAATTTGTAGCTGATACTAAACATGTTTTGGTTTATGTTTTAATACAACTACTTCCTGTAGGTCAAAGGTCAACAATTTTTGTGCAAAATGCCGCTCAGACAAAAATTTACTTTACACAAATTTTGGTAAAATGTGGTAATTGGCAGTTTTTTGGTTTGGCACAAAATGGTTGCCAAGTAGTCCATCCCATTATAATTTCAAAACTTCCTTTGGATATCCCCACCATGTGTATTAATTACTTTCATTAGTGGATTTAAAAAACATTTTCTATTAGGGATTTTGACCCCATTCTTTTTTCATGGTTTTGCCCCGCTGTGATGTCATCATTTTTGGGGAAAAATTGTAAGAAAAATTCATTTTCACTGGGTACTAGGTACATTTTTACCCAAAAAGAAAAACAGATCTGGTCCTTTAGTTCAAAATTTTCTTTTATGCAAATATAAAACATCCAAAACAATAGTTTTGGATGTTTTCTCCAATAAACGAGCTGCATTTTTTTAGTCCCCCTCCCCCATAACTCCCACTCTTGTGTGTGTTTTCCCCCCAAAGACTCGCCCCCTGTCGACAGATTCCCATAAGTTCCCATTTTCTTTCAAGAAACTTTTAATCCAGATCTCCATCGGTGGCCCCGCCAACCTGCCAGGGATCAATTCCCCCTCCTGCGTCTCTTCTGAACCGCACAACCTCGCATTCCTCCTCCTCATCTAGTTGTCACGTAGCGGAGAAGCCGGCAGCCCCCCGATTCTCCAGGCGCTTTCCCTCCAGACCCGCGGAGGGGTGGAAAGTCATGATCTAAATCGTAATAGTTACTTTTCAAAAAACAAACAAAAGAAAACTCCGTGATGGGATCAGAAACTTCAGTTTCTCTGAGCTGTTTCAGAGCAGAAAGAACATTTTGTTCTTTTGGAAACAGCAGATGTTCCAACGAAATAAAAAAAAAGAAAAAGAAAAAGTGGCATAAAACTTATTAAAGCTACTAATTTCATTCCTGCTTCTCTTCTGGGATGAAACCATCCTTTGCAGATACGATGTGCTTTTAAAACCCATAATGACTCGGGGATGGAAGTTTTTCTTTTGGAGAATTCATTCGTTATAATTAAGCTCCATTTATGCAACGTCACATCGTGAAGCATTTGTCTTCCCTCTGGCACAAAAAAAAAAAAAAAAGTTATTTAAAAAAAAGTCTATTGTCAAAACAAACCATGGCGGATGGAGGTTTAAGCTTAATTAGTAACACGCTGCATGTCAGCATTTACATTTTTAAAGCAATCTTTGATAATTGCCTTGTTTTCATAAATATTAAGATGACTAACAGCACATGTCAGACAGTGGTGGAAATTAACATCTTATGAATGTGTTAAATGTGACTTTTTACTGATTTATTTGCCCCAGGTGATCAGTTAGAGTTAATTCTTTAAGTGTAAATACATGAATGACATTTAAATACATTCAGAACAAACTTCTGTTTTATTCTATTTGCTTTGTTTTGGTTACATTAAGTGTCTATTCAAGTCTTATAGTGGATCTACAAAGTGCAAAAATGCTTACATTTGAACTAAAAGGATCAAAATCAGATAATTTACTATTAACTTTTTTATTACAGCTTTATAAGAAAGTCAACATGGTTTATGGTCTAATGTCCATACTGTAATCCAAGAACCATGGGAAAAAATGGTTGAACATAAGTCAAATCCTTTAAGTCTGCTATCATTTTCGTCAACTATTTGGCAACATATGAAACTTTTATGAGTTAAAAAGCTATGCATTTAAAGTTTAAACATATTTTAGAGTAGAAGTTCTTAACCTTTTTGACACCGGGGCCCAATTTTCCCACTAAAAAGTGATTCAAGGCCCATGTAAATATTAACATATTGATGTAAATTGATCCACATCTTGCTTGATTTGTATTTGATAATTAAATCAAGTCATTTTATGGTTTATCAAAGTAAAATCTTGTAGGAAAAAAGTGATACAATGTGACCATCTCAAGGACATTCATTTTCACACTGAACAGGTAAACCACGGTTGTCATGCTTAACACGAATTAGAATTCCAGTTTGATAAATAAAATTGTGTTGTAATAAAACAAGCACACTTAAAATAAGTTTCAAATTAAATCAACTGTAAATGACATTTAAATAAAGTAATAATTAAAATATTACTTTTACGCCTACTATTGGCGCATGCCACAACACGTTACTGACGCCGTGTTCACACTGGACCCGCCTCTATTCGGAGCCCATGTTAACCTATGGCGTCGTTCACACCAGGCGCGGTCCTCCGGTGCAGCGGATAATTTCACCGCCTGCTCTATTTTGTGAGCGAGATACATAAGAAAAGACGATATATTTCTAAAAAGAAAGTGTCTATTCGCACGTAATTTTCTAGAAACGCGCGGCCAGTGTTAAACTTTTTTCTTAGTCGCACAGACCCAGAGTAAAGGGTTAGGGTTAGGGTTAAACAAGCAAATTGTTCGTGAGTGCGGCTGTCTCTGCACCTCACGGCTCCACCGGGGGATGGGTCACATGTGAGCACAGACACACACAAAACAGACAATGTAGTGGGCCAACTCCAGAGCGGGGGCTGGGTTTGGGTGTAAAACAACAGAGAGGCAGAAAAAACAGGACAATATCTTTATGTTTTTAACTTATAAACCATGACAAAAACAAAAAAAAGCTCCTGCAGAAGCGCCTGTCGACCGTCGCGGAAAAATTCGCTTCTGATGTGAACCGCGGAGCGGACGCCACGCACACATCGCTTCCGCGTCCAGTGTGAACCCAGCACTCACTGCCACCAGCTGGTAGGTTGCGCGGCCCTCACGGCCCTCAGGTTCAGAACAGAATTTTTTCCGGGCCCACTAGGGGGCGCTCGCGGACTGAAATTAGGCCCATTGTTAAGAATCACTGGTTTAGACTTTGTTTTTGCGCATCTGAAGACTCCACAGCTACACTTTTAGCTAAACTTGTGACCTCACAATCCTATTGGACGACCGTTGCTAAGCTGAATGATGACTAATTCCATCTGAAATTTTTGTAAAAACATAAAAGAATATCAGTTTTGTTTCTTACAGTCTTCAAACATAGGGGAGTACCACAGGGTGATGTATTTAACAGCAAAAGAGTCATTTATAAAAACCTTGACGGAGCTGCATAGTCTTACTTTAGCCTTTAAGAAATTTGCTTTTTTAATTATAATTATGAATTATGCCTATTTTTGGCACAAACTAAGGCAAAAATATAAAAATAACCTAGCATCTCTCAAAATGTGATTTTTTTTAAATTACTAGTCTTCTGAAGCACAAGAAAATATGTGCTTTTAAATCATTAAAGTTCAATTTTTTTACCCAAGTTTTGCTTTCCATATAAAATCTGTGCACTCTGGAGGTAGCATTTAGCAAACGAGGTTTATTCAGGTCAACAGGGATGTGTTTGACACCATGTGATCTAGGCATTCTGGGTAGTGTAGTCACATGATTACATGTTTTATTATGTTTAACATACCATGTAATTCTGTGGTCCAAATAAAACATGAAATATGTATTTTGATGATGGGTGTGTGGCACCACAAAGTAACCGGTATCGTAAATGAAATATATGTCATAAAAATAAATGAAGAGAAAATGTGAGAGCTTAATAAATGTTTGATAAAATGTTTTAAAACAAAGTAAAACCATCTGTTTGGCAAAGTTCCTTAACGAAAATAAATTATTAATGTACATTAAAAAAAAGAAAAGATTTATTGGACATTTTTAAAATGCTGTAGATAAAAAGATACCCTCACCCAAGAAAAAAAGACAAAATAAAATAAAAATAAAGGTTGTAGGGAAAAATTGATTTGGCGATATATATCGCGATATTTTGCTTGATGATACTTATTTTTAAAAAAAACTGACAAGGCGATATTTACTTTATTTATTTCATTTTCATAGCAACAATATATTTTTTTCTAAGTCATACTCTTAAGAAAATTAAAAGTTGTTCAGTCTTGGGGAAATATCGTGATACGTAATGTGAGAAAAGTATCGCGATATGTATTATATCGCCAGGCTCTTCCCAATAAACATCCCTAGAAAATACCCAAAAGACAAACAAGAAAACATGAGTATAACTTCTGCGTTCCACCGACTAAAACCTCCCTGCAGGCCAAAGGCGTTTCAATTTCATTTTTCTTTAGATTTATGATTACCTCCATGAATAAGTATTTCATCAGGAACTATTTTTTCCAGCTCATCAGGGTTCGGGAAGACCTTGATTTGTGACCGGCTGAGCATAATGACAGTAGCAGAAGATGAAGTCGCATTACAGCTGTCCTCCAGGATCATTTGTCATCAGAATAGCACCATTAACAAAATCTGGGCAGGTATCAGTCACCTGGCAGAGGCGCTTTTATCGTCCCGGTGACACTTGTGCATCTATATTCCTGTAATGTATTTTGGGAGATTCGGAGGATGGAGCTCTTTTTTAATGGAAAACAACTAAAAAAATTATATAAAAAAAAAAAAAGACTAAGTGGTTTTGTCTGTAACTTCAGGGGAGTGAACTTGTGGTAAAGCTGTTAAAATAGTAAAAACAAGGATTTCCCTACCAAGGAAATCTCAGTTTACTACCGCACGTCTTTTTCCATCATTAATTAAAGTCTCTATGTTTGAGTTCCTCTCTCTTTGTATCCTTTGGGTGTTGACTGTGAGTTGAAACATGGTACAAAACTGAATAAATCATCTTGGAAAAAGCAAAAAAAAAAAAGAGAAAAGTGGGAGCAGTACTTGTTGTTCTTCGATTTATCTCGTGTGAATAGCGAGACCCTGACACCGGCTCAAATTATTCATGCGTCCGTACGCTCCGTGTCTTCTTTCCCCTGCGAGAACGCATTGTGAGGAGCCGGGCAGGTATCAGTCACTCGCTCATGGCTTTTTCATCTTCTGTGTGACATGAGATTGTGTGGATGTGACATCAGACTGATGTATTAGGAGCGATTGCAGCTGCGCTCCGACTGCTCACAAGGCGCTTTTTTTTTGAAAGAAGCCTTTCTTCCCCGAGGCGGAATTTTTCCTCAGATTATTCCACCTCAAAAGTGAAGGTTATGTTGCCTGTAGAGGCGCTGGGCCTATCAACTCTTGTCGAGACGACATGGGGCACCAGTGGTAAGCGAATTAGCCCTACCATTACTGACATTTAAAGCAGTTCTGGTGAGGGTTAGTGCCTCTAAATGCTCTCTAGACTTTTCCCATCATGCAACCTAAAAGGTTCTGCTTCTTCCAAACCTCACATTCATCTGTCCTGTCAGATGATAGAGAGAGCATTAACAACAACCCAACTCAACCAGTGACAGCTCGGTTGGAAACTCGTATGTTATGCTAGGAGTGCTTAATTTTGCCTGAGGCTACTTGTGTTTGGAAATATTTTAGAATATTTGAAACTTGTAGACATGAGACCAAACCAGAAGTGAGCACCAGGTAGCCACAGAGTAAAGTACTGATGGATAACTCTTATATGTTGGCATGTTAACATTAAAAATGGAGTCATCTGGACCCCATAAGTCAGCAGGAGGGTTTAACGGAACATTAAGATGCATGATTCATGACTGGAGACCATATATTGGTGGTTCTAACCATAGTCAGTTTTAACGAAGAATGACTTTTTTTATTATCTACTTAAAAGTATATAAAAAAGAGACCAGAATTCCAAATGTAAGGTTAAATTTGGCATGTTTAAGAGTGAAGGATTCTTTACATCCAGCATCATTTATTCTCTATATAATAAAAGAGTGATGTTCTCCTTTGGTTTTTTTATTGTCATTTTTCACTGTGCATTGAGCTCTACATCCTGATTGGCTGTTGAATCGATCGTTCCTACCATTCAAGAAATAAGTGCATGCTCCCTACTGGTAAAATGTAGGAAAGCAGCATGCACAGATGTGCACAGCATTTCCACGCAGCCAGTAAGGAGCCAATATTTGTGTCTTACTGACTACCACATGTGGGAAGTCCAAAGTCAGTCCTTGAGGGCCGGCCTCTTGGAGGTTTTCCAGAAATCTTGCCTTATCTGCTGCTCACTACCTGGATCAGGTGTGTTTGGTCGATAAGGAGGTTTAATGGCAGGTTGGTTGAACGACATGTAAGACACCGGCCCTCGAGGACCGACTTTGGACTCCCTTGTACCAGAGTGAGGGTAAAAGGGAACTGTACACTGTACACAAAGGGTGTCAAACTAAATCGGCCGAGGGCCAAAATCCAAAAAAACACCTTGGGTTGCGGGCCGAATGGAATAAATATTTATTCCACACTCTAAAACTACATTTTTAAAACTTTAAAACCGTAACTTTTTAACATAATTAAATACGATAATGTTAGTGTGAATGCTGTAAGCTGAATTTGACCGCTGAAGATGCTAGCTGAAATCACTGAAGCTAATAAATGAAAACGCTAAAGCTAATAGCCAGCTAAAGTATTAGCTAAATGCCAAATTACTCTAAAATGATTAAAACTAAAGAAAGGCCTACATTAGCCAAAATAGCTAGCATGCAGCTGAAATATTAGCTAGACTCCAAGATACCATGAAAAACAAAACAAAAGAGCATGAATTAGCCAAAACAGCTAGCGTGCAAACATTAGCCTAACTCCAAAACAGTCTAAAAAACTTTTAAAAAGCCTAAATTAGCCAGAACAGCTAACATGTTAATAATAACTATACTCCAAAGTAGCCTTAAAAACTTTAAAAAAAAAACCTAAATTAGCCTAAACAGCTAAAATGTTAATATTAACTATACCCTTAAGTAGCCTTACAAACTTTTAAAAAGCTTAAATTACCCAAAACAGCTAGCATGTAGCTGAAATATTAGCTAAACTTCAAAATAGCCTAAAAAATCCTTGTAAATGCCGAAATTGTCCAAAAAGCTAGCATACAACCAATTTTCAAAACTTTGAAACCTGAACTTTTTACACATATTTATGAATAATTAAAAGGCAGAAATATTATTCGAGAATAAATCAACTTAAACCTAAAATAACTTTCAATGTTTTAACCTACATAAAAATATATTTTGTCAAATTGATACAAGTTAGAAATAAGCACAAGATATGATCGGGCCATTAATAACAGTAAAATAAAATTATTTGAAGGGCCAGATATACTTACCCGGAGGGTAACTTTGACACACTTAGACTAACCTACAAACATCTACGATAACAGTACATTCAACTGTCAGAAGGGGGGGGCGTACGATCCTTAAGGGGACTGACAGACACACTGTTATCCCTTTAAGACGTGGCCACTCCTCTACACAACCCTCCACAGGCCAGGACAATCCAATAACCTTCAGGAACCATACAAGTCAAACACCTACAGGTGCACTAAGACTTAACTTAGTTATGCAATAATTTAGTACTGAACCTCAATGAGACACCATCACCCCTCAACACACACGTTTGGTTATCAAAATGACATATCTCTATCAATTTGATGCTTATCACATAGTGATATAATAAAAACATAATGATAGGAAGATTACTATATTCATGGCTTTCTAGAATTTATAAGAAAAGCCAAACGATTGAGTCAAATCTGTGGCTCAGAGATGGGTATTTTTTCAGCAAAACAAAGAACTTTCCTGCTAAGAACACTTGATAAAGCCTCAATCTTTGCTGGCGTGGGCTAAGCCGACACCGGGTTCTCCTCAGCATCCAACATGCCACGATATAACACGGCGAGACATTGCTTTTACACCCACAGGTCTTCGCTCAGCCATTGCCAGGCTGTAAGAAAGCAGGCTGTCTCACAGCCTCACCCGGCGGGGATAAGCACATTGTTACCCCCCCTGCTGCTGTGCAGAAACAGCCTGGTGACCTAGCTAACACTGACCCAACAACACAGCAGCTATCATTTCCTCACACAAGACATGCATTAAAGGTCTATGATGTCTTAGATGGTTTTCCAGGAAGATTTTTTTCCACTTTTACTGTATTATACATGAAAACACAGATGACTCAGAACATATTTTGTAAAAAAGTCATTCAACAAGGCCATCCTGAGTCTAGTCTAGGTTTTTTTTACCTGTAAATCTGCCAGCTGCCATCCATAAATGAAGTTCATTCTGCCACTAGCCTCCCTATTACCTGCACATTTCACCCCAAAAAGTCTGAATTAATCAATTTGCAGTGGGCGAGCGCCTTAACTCCGACTAAATGGAGGTGATAATGTCGAAGTCTTTACTGGAGTCTGCAGTCGAGAACATTAAAGTTTTTGCTCTTTTCCAGCGGTTACTATATTCTTGGTCTTAAATCTAAGAGTTTAATTATTTTTCTGTTTCAGCGTGTCAATTAAATTGCATTTATGTCACTCAAATATAGAAAATCTGTATTGTTGCATTCAATGAAACAAGGAAGAAGTAAATTAATTAGTATTTATGTATGAGGGACCTTTCAAACATTAAAGGTGACTTTACAGTTTAAGATAGCAAAATGCTCCAATACAAATGTGATACAATGTAAGGTTCAATGAGTAGGAAAGTCTGAACAATTGTTTTTCGAGTCTTGTTTGAAAAAGTGATAAAATGTCTTTTAAAAAGTGATGGATTCCAGAGTAGGGGGACAGAGCGGCTGAATGCTCAAGACTTTATCGTTGAGGGTTGTACAGAAGGGACACGGAACCACTGGAGCCACCAGTTGATAGGCAGAAAGTGATGACGAGGTTAGGAAGCCCCATATAGCGCTCATTTAAGCAAATGTTTCCAGCGTTTGCGGTTTCCTATGTAACTTTTTGGACAGGAGTCTATTTGTACACAACAGCTAGACCTGGTCTGTGGTGGAACTCCAAATGTTCCTTGCTATCCTTTGGCGACGGTGTGATACAGGGTGAGCTAATGCAAGTAGCATGCTAGCGATCTCCCCCGCATATGGACCATGGAAGTGAGGGTTAACTGAGTGGAAACACTCCAGAAATAACTGGATCGTACTATACCGTACAAATATGTCCATGACAAACATCAAATTTCTCCGCGAAGCTAGCTATGCTAAGCGGCTAGCTTTGTGGCTCAGCTTATAGTTATTAGCTGCTAGCTTCAATGCTCAACTAGCAGTTATCATCCTCTAGTTTTGCCTCTCAGCTAGCAGTTATCATCTGCTAGCTCTACCAGTCAGCTAGCAGTTATTAGCCTCTTGCTTTCCCACTCAGCTAGCATTTTTCATCCACTAGATTTACTTCTCAGCTAGCAGATATCAGCAGCTACCTTTGCCACTAAGCTCGCAGTTATCATCTGCTAGATTTGCTGTTAAGCTAGCATTTATTTTCCTCTAGCTGTGCCGCTTAACTAACAGTTACTAGCTGCTAGTTTCGCAGCTCAGCTAGCAGTTATCAGCCGCTAGCCTTGCTGCTCACCTAGTAGTTATTAGCTGCTAGCTTTGCGTTTCAGCTAGCAGTTATTAGCCCCTAGCTTTGGTGATCAGGTAGCAGTTATCATCCGCTAGCCTCAGCGCTCAGCTAGCAGTTATAAGCTGCCAGCATTGCAGCTCAGCTAGCAGTTATTAGTCTATAGCTTCGCCCCTCAGGTAGCAATTATCATCCGCCAGCTTTACCTTTCAATTAGCAGTTATCAGCCGCTAGCTTTGTTGCTCAGCTAGCAGTTATCATCTGCTGGCTTTACCACTCAGCTAGCTCAGCCGCTAGTCCCGGCTATCACTACACTACACTGCACATCTATCTTTGCAAAAACTTGGACGTTGTTTTTTTCGTGGGCGACACACGCTCTAGGGTGACAAC
>NC_050513.1:5200345-5205169 GCF_002922805.2 Oryzias melastigma
CAGGGGAGCTCTGAAGGTGCCGGTGCATTGTGGTTTGGGTGGCAGTCGAAGGCGAGTGCCTCGGCGGCCCAAACCCCGGTCATGGAATGGAATTTGGCCATATACATCATATATACGTATAAATATGTAATATATATTTATATATATATATATATATCTTTCTTATTTATACGTATATATGATGAAATATGATTGTATAATATATATATATATATATATATATATATATATATGCTTGTATTGTCTAATAGTGGATTAGGTCATCAGACGGCTTTTAAATCAACACTCAGTATGTACTATTTATTTAATATTTTTAAAGCTCAGAAGATAATGTGAGTGGGACTTTAAACCTTTAAATTGGTGAAGCTTAACAAACAAATGATTTTTTTTAAACATTACATATATATATATTTAGGTATATATATTCAGGTATATATATATATAGATACATATATTACATATTTTATACGTATATATGATGTATATGATTGTATGATATATATATATATATATATATATATATATATATATATATATAAATATGCTTGTATTGTCTAATAGTGGATTAGGTCATCAGATGGCTTTTAAATCAACACACAGTATGTTCTATTTGAAGTTAGATGCCAACATATTAGTTGCATTAGGAACAAATTTCTGATCCATCTTTTGATCCATTCATTAATCCATTCATTGGTCCGTCCATAGATAAATCTATTGATCCAGCCAATGTGTCTGGGCGGTTGACTCCTGATCTGAAGATTACAGGTTCGATTCCCGCCTTGCCCGCCCATGTGTTGAAGTGTCCTTGGGCAAGACACTGAACCCCCACATTGCCTCTGGTAGAAAGTTGGCGCCAGTGTTTGGCTGAGTAGCCAACACCAGTGTGTGAATGTGTGAACATGTATGTGACTGTAAAGCGCTTTTTGTCTTCAAGGACGGTAGAAAAGTGCTATACAAGTAAACGCTATTTACCATTCATCCATTGATCTATCCATCCATTCATTGATTGACCCATCTATTAATACATCCGTCCATTGATCCATCCATTTACACATACCCATCTTTAGGAGTTTTTCCTCACCGGGATGGAGGGTCTAAGGACAGGGATAACCAGTTTTATTTAGTCAGCTTAGTTTAGCAATCAGCCATTGTTTATATGTTATGACCGACTTTCTGCTTCTGTAAAATTACCAGCATGAAGCCCAATAAGGCCGTTGTATTTGTGATATTGGGCTTTATAAATAAAATTGAATTGAACTGTCTTAACGTTTTTTTTTTTTGTTTGTTTGTTTTTTCTATGAATAGATGCGACAGAGTCTATTGAGCTTTTTCTGTCTTTGATTTCTCCAGAGAGGGATTCTTTCACTGACCAAGACTAACGGTAGAGGATGTAAAGTGGTGTCTGTGTGCTGTGGAGAATTGTATTGATTTATATAAATCCACACAAGGTGTGGAGGTTTTTATAATGTTCCCTGGAATCGAGATTATTATCTAAGCAGCCTAACAAGTTGCTAAAAGCAGTAGTCTAACAAGTTGACTTCAAATACAAAAAAAGAAAAAAAAAACACACTACAATTAGTGGTTTGGATTCATGTTTGCAAAGACTTTACGCCAGAAGAGAGAGAGAGAGAAATAGCAACACTTCTGTCCTCATCATCATATCCAAGTTCTGTATTTCCTTTTACCCATTTAAAGTTGTATTCCAAAAATAAAACAAGACATTAGCTAATTTTATGTAATTGGATAAATCAAGTGTCAAAAACTTTTCAAATTCTCAAGGACAATTTGGCCCAATCAATATAAATCGGAATTACACCAAGTATTTCATATTTCTGAATAGAGCTAGTGATATTCGCACTGCTTCGACATTATGCATCAACTGTAGGTGGCGGACATTTGCTAGTAAACAGTAAAAGAAAAGGAGAAAGAAGAAGAAGGCCCTCCCTGCTAGTCCAGTGTGAACACATGCTTTTATCACATTCTAAAGCACATGTCGCAAGCTAGTTGTGAATGAAGTTTTAGGTGGAGAAAGACCTTAAAAGCTTGAATCGAATTGCAGGGGATACAGTTTATTGTTTCATAGAGAAAATAATTGTGAAATTTTACTTGTCTGTGCTTGTATGGAGGACAGCTGTAGGAACAAAACACATTTCGAAAGCCAAATTTGGTAAAGTTAACTCATGAAACAGCAGACGTTTCTACCGGCCAGGAGTCTGCTGAAAAAATGATCCGTCTGAGGACTATAACTTCAATTTTATCAGTATTTTTATCATTTTTTTAGTCTTAAGATTAATATAAATTCATTGTTTTCAATGTTTGTCTAAAATTGTAGAACTGATTTAAGGCTTTGTGGTATCGGCTTAAACATGTAACAAAGGTGGTAAAGGTGGAGCAAAAAAGAGCGTTAGAATCAACACAAACCCTTATGCTGGTATATCATTCTCCTATAACACACTTTCCCATCATTAAAATCAATCATTTCCTAATTGTTATTCCCAAAAAGTACTCAGAGTTACACCCATTTATTCAGTTTTGCTTCCAATCAGTTTTGTTAAAAAAAAAACATGTAAGCCCGAAATACTTGGAAGACTCCCATTTCATTCCATCACCGTGCAATCATTTTTCATCAATTTTACCCCCTTCATATGGCGGGCTCCGAGTCCTTATCCGTATATTTATTCAAAACATTCCATAAAAGAGGTTGGAGGATTTTCCTGGAGGTCTTAACCGGGCCATTTCCGGAGGGGAACTCATCACTCAAAGACCACATCTCCATTTCCCCATGAATAACATTGACAGATGGAGGACAACTGTCTTGTTGCTCTGCATGGTAAGGAGGGTGTGCATGTGCAGGTATGTGGGAGTGAATGAGAGGAAAAGGAGTCAAACAAGACAGAGAATATTGACATCACATCTATACTTGAAAGTCTACCGTTTGTCCTACCTTTTGGCCACTTAACATATGAAATACTTTCTTCTATTTTACTGCGTAATGTACATTCAGGGTATGTTTGTGTGTGTGTGGCATGAGTACAAATACGTGATGGATGCCTTGCTGGTTGTCACTACTCTGAGAAAGCGTGCAGCCCTCCACTTCTTCAATGCAATTAGGTTAAATAATGATTCCACATAAATTCCCAGAGCTGGAAAAAGGTTCTTCTGCCCTTGTCGCCCTCTGATATATGGCTGGATTCTCCATGAATGGAGGCTGAGTAGAGGTGAGCACGTGTATGGACTGAAGAATTAGGGACTACATAAAAAAAAATAAAAATAAAAAACTCGTTCATACATGAGAGAAGTTATGTAGAAAACAGTGGCCGGGTCCAGATGACTAGATTGGCTTCGGTTGGGAATGATGCCTTGAAACTTTGTGGGAATCGTGGGGATGGTTGCATACGCCGTCAGTCATAAGGATTTGACCCAGCCACGGAGATGTGACGGAACATTAACTTCAAACCAGGCAATTACGGCCCAACATCAGTGGCTCTCTGATGCTCACTGGCATCCTTAAGTCCAGACACACTGCATATGGTCACAGTGGTACAACCAGAGAGCTTTTGTTCGGTCTGTAGGTCTAACCGGGCAGCCACTTCTTGTTCATGGAGGTTTCTGAATTTTATGTTTTGTTGCTTTTGTACTTTTAAACAAAGTCCTAAGATATGTAAGCAATTCTGTAATAATCTGTTGTATTGTCTTCACTATTAAAAGCCTTTTCTTGAAAAAAAAAAAAAACAGATATTGTTATATATTGATGAATTCCGGATGTATTTACTAATGTTGAAGTGATTCTGAGAGGGTTGGGTGTAGATATGCTAATGCCACTAACATGTAGCAGTGTTGTTTTTTATGTTTTACTAACAAAGTTGGGTGTTGATATGGTCACAGTAAAGCTACATTCCAGGTACCAATTCTAATGAAAATTCTATATGAACTAGAAAAGTTGCATTACCTGCGATAATGCTAGTGTGAATACTTTTTGCTGAATACGGTTGCTATAAATTGCTTAAATTGCATTAACTGCTTAAATTGCATAAAGGGCAAAATGTGCTTAAATTGCATTAATTTGCATAAATTGCATTAATTTGCATAAATTGTGTAAAACACGTAAAAAGTATGAAAACAAAAAAAAATATCCATTAATGTCCTGAATGTGCTGAACATTTTGATAACAATATCACATAAGTGTAAGAAGTGCACAAAGTTTTTAAAGGATTTGAAAAATGTCCATTATATGTCAATAAGGCTAGTAAGTTGTGTAAAAACGCAACATTTGCGAATACCAAAAATACAAGCATGGATGTCCTAAATTCGCTGAACGTTTTGTTACCAAAATTGCATAAGTTGCAAAAGTGCAAAAAGTTTTATAACGATTTGAAAATGTTCCCCATTGACTCAACGTAGGGCTAAAAATTAGCATAAATTGCGAAATATCGCGAAAACCGTAAATTTTTAAAACCAACAGTTCAAGCACTAATGTCCTGAACGAAGTGAATGTTTTGATACCAAGACTGTATTAATTGCTTAAAGTCTGCTTAAGTTTTTACGTTCCAAAAACCGTAAGGAAGATGAAATTAATAATAATAAAGAGAAACAGAAAAACAATGCTTTGAAGCATTCACACTATTATATAACTTCTACTTCAACATTAAAAAACTCTCACATTCGGGGGCCGTGGTGCAGCGGTAGGGCAGTTGACCCCACGTTGCCTCTAGTGGACAGTTGGTGCCAGTGTTCAGCAGCGGTGTGTGAATGGGTGACTGGGTCCGTGACTGTAAAGCGCTTCAAGGACGATAGAAAAGTGCGAAATATGCACCAGTTACCATT
>NC_050513.1:5205425-5215753 GCF_002922805.2 Oryzias melastigma
TCAAACCAGGCAATTACGGCCCAACATCAGTGGCTCTCTGATGCTCACTGGCATCCTTAAGTCCAGACACACTGCATATGGTCACAGAGAGCTTTTGTTCGGTCTGTAGGTCTAACCGGGCAGCCACTTCTTGTTCATTGAGGTTTGTGAATTTTATGTTTTGTTGCTTTTGTGCTTTTAAATAAAGTCCTAAGATATGTAGCAATTCTGTAATAATCTGTTGTATTGTCTTCACTATTAAAAGCCTTTTCTTGAAAAAGCAAAAAACATATATTGTTATATATTGATGAATTCTGGTTGTATTTACTGATGCTGAAGTGATTTTCACAGGGTTGGGTGTAAATATGCTAATGCCGATAACATGTAGCAGTGCTGTTTTTTACGTTTTACTAACGAAGTTGGGTGTTGGTGTGGTCACAGTAAAGCTACGTTCCAGGTACCAATTCTAATGTAAATTCTATATGAAGTAGAAAAGTTGCATTACCTGCGATAATGCTAGTGTGAATACCTTTTGCTGAATACGGTTGCAATAAATTGCTTAAATTGGATTAATTGCTTAAATTGCATAAAGCGCATAATGTGCTTAAATTGCATTAATTTGCATAAATTGCTTAATTTTGCATAAATTGTGTAAAACATGTAAAAAGTATGAAAACTAAAAAATTATCCATTAATGTCCTGAATGTGCTGAACATTTTGATACCAATATCGCATAAGTGTAAGAAGTGCACAAAGTTTTTAAAGCATTTTTAAAATGTCCATTATATGTCAATGAGGTTAGTAAGTTGCATAAATTGCGTAAAAAACGTAACATTTGCGAATACGAAAAATACAAGCATGGATGTCCTAAATTCATTGAACATTTTGATACCAAAATATGCAAAAAGTTTTATAACGATTTGAAAATTTTCCCCATTGACTCAAAGTAGGCCTAAAAATTAGCATAAATTGCGTAATATGACAAAAATCGTAAAATTTTTAAAACCAAAAGTTCAAGAACTAATGTCCTGAACGTTTTGATACAAAGATTGTATTAATTGCTTAAAGTGGGCTTAAGTTTTTACGTTGCAATAAATGTACGTAAGATGAAAATAATAATAATAAAGAGAAACAGAAAAACAATGCTTAGAAACATTCACGCTATTATATAATTTGGACTTCCACGTTAAGAAATTCACATTCGGGGGCCGTGGTGCAGCGGTAGGGCAGTTGACCCCACGTTGCCTCTAGTGGGCAGTTGGTGCCAGTGTTCATCAGCGGTGTTTGGCACCAGTGTGTGAATGGGTGACTGGGTCCGTGACTGTAAAGCGCTTCAAGGACGATAGAAAAGTGCGAAATATGCACCAGTTACCATTTTGCCATTCGCGTGACGAAAGTTCAATATGCTAAAAGGACGTTTGAGAGTGTGCGTTCAGTGCGTACTTAAAACCGCATCACATTGCCCAGCATATATCATCCCTTCCAGGAGTTTGCAATGTTGAGAATGCAACTATTAACCCAAATTCAAGCAACCTTGACGAAACAAAAATATATTGCAATACACTGGAAAATATATGTAGATATATTGCCAAAATATTAAGAAATATATCTCAATGTGTCAGTTATTTACCCATATATATGCAATATATAGATGGTCAACCTATTTTTTAATATATATATATATATATATATATATATATATATATTTCAGTACATAAAGCAATGTATTGCCGTATAAATCACAATATATGGATATATATATTTCAATATACTGATAAATATTGCTTCCATATATGAAATATACTATATTTTTGGTTGCTAGGTGTTGGCCAAAAAGCCCGCCAAGACAGGAAAAACCCGGCGGAAACAAGTAGTGCTTAGGAAATCCGTGAGAAGAATCCGGTCCGCATTCAGAGTCACATTCTTACGCGACCCGCTTGGCACCAGGCACCGCCCCCATAGCGAGATAGGTCTGCACCCAGCATACCTGGCCAGGTAGCGCCAGATACCGCCCTTAAGGAGACACGAACGGACAGGAGAACAGGAGACTTCCACTCAGTATAGACTACTGGAGGAGTGAGATTTATTTATATACTCATCACAAGATATACGAATTGCGGATGAATTGTGTGTGATTATTGTTTTGTCTATATGGAATTCATTAGTGATTTATGAGTGAATTATGCAATTTTAATATGTGCGCAAAATAAGAGTTATACATTGGTGGTTAATACATGAAAAGTGTTAAATATACTTGGAATAGTCGTTGAAAGCAACAAATTTGTATATGTGTCTTGCAAAAACTTTGTGAGACTTAAGTAATAGTTGCGCATAAACTAAGGTTGAGTCTGAATTCCCACCCTAATCCCTATATAGTGTGTCCGCCATTTTCTAGTGCTCTCCGAATCTACTAATTCCAAAATCGAGTGTCCTCAAAATTTCCCAGAAGTCTTTGTGAAAAACTAGCGTACATTGATGCTCACTAGATTAGCGAGTATAGACCTCAATGCATTGCGGTCAAACACTTTTGAATAAAAAAATTTTTTTATGCAATATTTGAATAAACTATCCACATTTTCACCATCAGAACACAGTGGAGTCATAAATAAACGCAGTGAAATGTTTGTATTTATTCGAATGTCCCTTCGAGAAATCAGTGACGTTATATCTGGTGTTTAGAAAACGAAAGAAAAGTAGTGAACATAATGTAGTAGTTATGTTAGGGATAAGGGACGGATTCGGACACAACCTAAGTTAAATAGTTGATTTTGAAGGACATCTTTGTAACTGACAAATGACAAACACAAGAAACACTATGTATATCATGAAAGTATCACGAAAGACCAAAATTACATACCTGGACAATGCACAGTTTCTATGTAGCGTCTGTGTGACACGGCCTTGAGTTGATTGGAGTTGGCCACCTTGTTATCTCATGGCTTTGATCCAGATAAAGGACTATGTTAATCACAACACTAAATCATGCCAAAATAAATTAGGAAGGAGTAGAAGAGAGTCAGATATGAAAAAGTTCTTTCAAATTTTTGCTGTACTAGTAAAAAATCGGAGTAACACTGCTTCACAATCTAAATAGAAAAGTTTAGGGTCAATTTTCCTCACGATTTATTTAATTTCCTTTGCCTACAGATGAACCATTCAGTAAAAACAGAACATCCCCATCAAAGGAGTAGAGAGAGAGAAAAAAAAAGGGGTGAAAAAGAAAAGAGAGGCGAGCACTGGACGAAGAGAAAACGGGTAGAGAGACAAAGTGGGTGCCGGGATGAGGTCGGTTGCCGTGGCAACTGGGAGAGCAATCCTTTGCCGGGGCTGAGAAATATATTGTTCCTTCTGAAAGAAAGGAGGGAGAGAGCAAGTGGGAGTTGGAAGAGGAGAGGAGACGGCGAGAGTTATAGAGGACGGAGAGAAAGAAAAGTTGATGGTCAGGACTGAGAGGAGAAAACAAGACATAAAAGGAGAAGGACACACATGCACTGAAAGAGATTGCCATTAGTGGAACAGTAAAGGAAGAAGAAGAAGAAAAAAAGATTAAAGAAGTCACAGTCTCTCAGGTACTTTATTATTTTCTGGAGCTTGGCCGGCCACTCTTGTGATATGGCCCCCGCTGCATTGCTCATCCCTATTATGACAAATCTGCCTCATTTCGGCATTATGAGGAGAGCCACTAGCTTAGCGGGACAATATGAATCAGCCGCAGGTTAATGTCCCTTGTTCTGGGCAAACATGCGAAAAGAACAGGTGCTCGGAGAGGATGCAAGAGAAACCTGGTGCCGCGTGGGCAGGGATTAGCTCCACAGTTCCTAATTAGGAGGTTTGTCTTCAAGTCGGGGACACCTTGTGCTAAGTTTAGTCCCAATGAAAAGCATTACTGACATATCAGGAATGACAAAAATATATTTAGTTGTTCCATACCCAGATATGCTGAAGTGGAATTGACCTGTCATCTCGGTGTGTTTCCTGTTATTAGAGAATTATGTATTCATTGCTTTTGTGGGTTCTCCACATTACAGGAGTGAAGGACTTTTTTTATTTCAACCTAAGGTTATCAGATGCATTAAACGTGGTATCTAGAGGTGCGTAGAGGACAGAGCCGACAGTTAATGGCAAAGACGTTTTTAGCCTTGAGAGTTTAGGCAGTGGAGTTAAAACGCTGGTTGCTCCCCATCACCTGCCCATGCAGAGTTTGTAAGTTCCCATTGCTCTTGTTTTTTTGGATATGAAGGACATTCGTATTAGCGTTTTTAGGCGCTTTGTGGCCAAATACATTTGTAAAGCTGGTACCTGGAGCACATTGTCAGGGTTTGTTGTAAAGGGTGAAAACCTGTAAACAAAGTTTAGTTCTGTTCCTCCTGCATGCTAGCTTTGTATAACGCTAGCATTTGTTGGAGCAGCTAGCATACGTTGAAGCGATTAGCATATGTTAGAGCAGCAAGCATTTCTTGGCATGGCTAGCATTCCTCGGTGTGTTTAGCATTTATTGGAGTGTCTAGCATTCGTTGGAGCAGCTAGCATTTGTTGGAATAGTTAGCATTGTTTGGAGTGGTTAGCATTCTTTCAAGCAGCTAGCCTTTGTTGGAGTGTTTCTTGGCATGGCTAGCATTCCTTGGTGTGTTTAGCATTCGTGGGACTGGCTAGCATTCCTTGGAGTGTTTAGCATTTGTTGGAGTGGCTAGCATACGTTGGACTGACTAGCATTTGTTCGAGTGGCTAGCATTTGTTGGACTGACTAGCATTTGTTAGAGCAGCAAGCATTTCTTGGCATGGCTAGCATTCCTTGGTGTGTTTATCATTAGTTGGAGTGTCTAGCATTCGTTGGAGCAGCTAGCATTTGTTGGAGTATTTAGCATTTATTGGACTGGCTAGCATTTGTTGGAGTGTCTAGCATTCGTTGGAGCAGCTAGCATCTGTTGGAGTATTTAGCATTTGTTGGAGTGTCTAGCATTTGCTGAAGTGGCTAGAAGTTGTTGGAGTGGCTAGCATTCGGTGGTTCAGCTAGCCTTCCGTCTATGTTTGGCCAGTGATCCATGTTTGTGTGGCTAGTGACCCTGTCTTTGTGTGGCTGGCACTATGTCTCTATGTAACTAGTGCTCTGTGTAGACACTCCTCCTTAGACTAAACTTCTTTGGAGAAGAAGTTTTATTTTTGGTAGTTTTTTGTTGTGTTGCACTTTGTAGTTTTCTTTGTGGTTTTGTGTGCAGTCCCACTCTCTGTAGTCTATTTTGGTGTTAGTTAATTTGTAAGTGGATCTGTAGGGTTGTATGTTTTCTCCTGTTTGTTAGTCCAGAGAGGCTAGAGTTTGTCATTCTTTTCCCTTCTCTTATACAGGTTGTTTGTCATTCTTGCCTTGGTTCACCCTGAAGCCTTTTGCTTCACATTTCAGTTATTGTTTGTTTTTTCTTGTAAATAAATGTCTTTATAGAGACAATTGTTTTAGTGTCCTTGTTACACATTTTTCTAAATGTATTTTTATGTTATGCTCCTCGACCCCCCCTAGACCATTTACGTTTTGTGTTTTTTTTTTTTTTCTTTTGCTCAACGTCTACTGAATAAGGCCCAACTCTGTCAAGTAAGTGTATTCACAAGTGTGTTATTGCAAAGAATATTTTTTAGAAACCAAAAAAAAAAAAAAAATGGTGCCAGTTTGACACCTTAAACCCAACAGAAAGTGGTTCAACTGGGAAGGGAAAGCGAAATATTGTTCCGTTTGACAACCGCCGTCAAGCCGTGTCATCAATCAGCTTAGCGGGATATGAGCTGCCAAGAGGTGAAACAAACCGCTTAGAAACGCTGTAGAAATACAGAATCTGAGCAATGACACACAACTATTTATTGTCTCTCTGAAATTATCACTGAGTTTTAATGTTTGATTAAAAGATCTTCAGCAAATTAGTTTAAACATTGTCATTCCTTTCATCTTTTTTTTTTTTTTTTTCCACCAAACAACAAAAGCACCTCTAGGCGCGCAATGACATGATTTATTATTAAATGGCTGCTCGGGTTTAAATCATTTAACTCATCATCTGTATGAAAAAGATAGTGATTAGCAATATCGTTGCTCATGAGATCCATCATCTATGGCCTCAGAGAAAGGCGTCCATTTAATAGCTTCGTTCTCTTAAGGGATGTTACCTCGTTTGTAGAGAACAAAAAAAAAAGTTTCTGTTCATCTCTAAGCTACCTCAACTTTTTGAGTTTTTTTTGGTTGTGTTTTGTTGCCGTAAGACGATGACATCACAGCAAGCGACACCTAAGAAGTGCTTGTGATGCCAAAAATATATATATATTTTCAAAATACACTAACAAAGCCAAAACATACATATACGAAGGAACTTTTTGCAATTATTTTGGGCTGAGGACATGACCCATGGCTTGGCGGCCATTTTGTGGCAAAAATCTGAGTTGTCGATTTTCCTCAATGTGGGAAAATGAAACTTTTGTTCGACCAATTTTCATAAAATTTCACACACATACTGCCAGCTTAGGTCTAAAACTACCCCTGGAGCTTCATTGACCTTTGACCTCTGGAAGAGGCGGCCATCTTAAATTAAGAAAGAAAAAAAAAAACATGTCAAAGTACACTTACAAAACCAAAACACATGTGTCAGGGATATCCAAAGGAACTTTTGAAATTATTTTGGGATGACGACATGACGTATGGTTTGGCGGCCATTTTGAGGCAAAAATCTGAGTTGTCAATTTTTCAAAATATGGTAAAATGGGACTTTTGTTCGACCAATTTTCACGAAATTTCACACACATATCGGCACCATAAGTCTAAAACTACCCCTGAAGTTTAATTGACCTTTGACCTCTGGAAGAGGCCACCATCTTGAATTTTCGGAAGAAAAAAGTATTTCAAAATGCACTAACAAAACGAAAACATGTGTCGGGGAAATCCAACAAAACTTTTGAAATAATTTTGGAATGGCGATTTGACCCATGGCTTGGCGGCCATTTTGTGGCTAAATCTGAGATTTGTCCATTTTCATGTTTTTTCCACAACATGGAAAAATACACTTTTGTCAACCAATTTTCACGAAATTTCACACACATATCGGCACTATAAGTCTAAAACTACCCCTGAAGTTTAATTGACCTTTGACATCTGGAAGAGGCCACCATCTTGAATTTTCAGAAAAAAAAAGTATTTCAAAATGCACTAACAAAACGAAAACATGTGTCAGGGATATCCAACAAAACTTATGAAAATAATTTTGGAATGGCGATTTGACCAATGACTTGGCGGCCATTTTGTGGCTAAATCTGAGATTTGTCCATTTTCATGTTTTTTCCACAACATGGAAAAATACACTTTTGTCAACCAATTTTCACAAAATGTCACACTCACACCCCCAGCTCAAGTCTAAAACTGTACTGTAAACTAAATCTGGAGACCCATCTGGTACCATCAACCATGCCACGTTTAATGTCACTACAGTTATTTTTCTCCCTTCTGATGTTTCGTCTGAACTGCAGCAGATCGTCTTCACCATGTCTACATGCTTGTGATCATGTGATTGACCAATTAGAAATCTGTATTAAAGAACAATATTACATTTTTTGTTGGAGCTAGAAATGTGTAGTGAAAATGCTAAAAAAAAGGTTAAATGGAAAAAAAAGCCCCAAAATAGATCTTAAATTGACACAATCGGGTTAACTATGCGCCCTTATACGTCATGTAACTTTTATGTGACGGAATAACCTGCATTTATCTAAAACATAATGCAAACACGAGCACATGGACTCACACTCTCAAGGTAAACACATATCCACCAACAAAGGAATCCCTTGGAGGGCTGCTGTGCACACAGTTTACTGCTCTCCTCAATTATTGATTAGTTGTTTTTCCTGCTGTTATGAGAGGCCAGCCCTTATGAATGAAGAGAAAGGTTCTTCATAAAAATTGCAGCGAGACTCTGTCCCTCTAACCAGACTGGCCTTTTTTTTTATCCATGGCTCCCCTCCTAAACAGGACAATTGCTTCTCGTGGCGCTGTCTTGATTGCTCAACCACTGATTCTCCCAGCTCTCCATCATTGTCTCATTTATTCTCATTTACTTTTTTCACCAGGCAAAAGCTACTGTGATCCAAATATAATTTATAGACGTAACAGGAGACCAAACCCAGCAATGGCATCGGGCGAGTTAACCGTAGGAATGAAAAATCATTTCAGTCTCTGAGGGTAGTTTGTTTTTTATTGGACAGGCAGTATCAGATGTTTATCGTTGTAAAATGTGACCCTCTGCATCTGGTGAGAAAAACTGTTTTTATTTCAATGTTTTTCCTCATTTTATTGGATCTTTTACTTTGAAATACATCTCCAAAAATACGTCCTGCTATGAATACCCATGTTGAATATTAATGACAAATAATAATTCATATAACAGGTGGAAGTTTGTATGGTTTAGAATAACACAGTTTTTAGTGCAAAGTGGTAATCCGTATTTCTCATTAGGCTGCAAGAATTGCAACACCTAAGCCACAAATGGCAAGAAACTGTAGAAGTTTGCTATTGAATATTACACGAAATCACAAATGAAACTTCTGAAAAAAGAGCTGTTCATTTACATGCATGTTTCTCACCTGCGTGACATTCTTGCGACCTGATTGCCAAATTCTAATTCACTTAAATCTGGAAGTCAAAGCCTAGAATTAAAATCCACCATTACAGAAATGTATTGGACAAATGATAATGTAGATTATAAGGCCCACCGTCAATGATTGATCTATTGTCTGAACTATGTTTATGTTATGGACTCAGATTTGGTAGTGACGAATAGATGGCCATCCATCCATCCGTTCATTCGTCCGTCCTTCCATCCATCTTCTTCCATTCATCCGAGACTGGGTTGTGGAGGGCAGCAGTCTAAGCCAAGATACCCAGACTTCCCTCTCCCCGGCCACTTCCTCCAGCTCCTCTAGAGGGACCCCGAGGTGTTCTCAGACCAGCAGGTCTTCCCCAGGGCCTACACCCACTGAGACATGCCCGCAAAAACTCCCTAATGGATGGCATCCCTTTTAATTCACGAAAGTGCAGTGTTTGAAAATGTATTATTAAGGAGAAATGAGTAATCATGGAGATCGGAGCGTGGGATTGACAGGCGGATTGGAGCGGCGTCCGCTGTTATGTGATTGCTGTACTGGTCTATTGAAGTGAAGAGAGAGCTGAGCCAGAAAGGGAACTTCTTAATTTACCAGTCGATCTTGGTTCCAATACTTAGCGGCTGGGTGGCTCAGTGGGCTAGGTGTAGGGCAGGAGCCCTGGGTTCGACTCCAGGGTTATCCACTGATCCCCACCCAGATTGGGTCCTTAGGCAAGACCCTCGTCAGGGTTGTGCCAGGACACAACCCTGACAAGCGACTGAAAAGAGCTTCCTCTGTAGGGTGGCTAGGGACTCCCTTAGAGATAGGGAGAGAGCTCAGAGTAGAGAGGCTTCTCCTCCACTTTGAGAGGCGCCAGTTGGGGTGGCACGGGCATCTGGTCTAGACCCCTCCTTGGAGAGGTGTTCCGGGCATGTCCCACTGGGCAGAGGGCCTGGAGAAGACCCAGGACGCGCTGGAGAGACTACCAGCTTGGGAACGCCTCAGAAGAGCTGGAGGAAGTTTGGGCATCCTTGCTTAGACTTCTCCCCCAGCAACCCAGCCCTGGATGAGTGGAGGAATTCTGTCACACCCAAGTCTTCTATATATTGGAATAGAGCTATGAAAGAAAAAGCCTGGAGCAAGATTCACAAGATTTGCACCATCTTTTTCAACTGTAGGTGGCATATATGCGTCAGTATCGGGTAGCGAGAGACCAGTGTGAACACCATAGTCTAAACAAGAGTTCAAGAATGTGTGCCGTATAGAGTACCGTATACCTCCTACAGGTGCTTCAGTATCTGTAAGTACAACAAAATGTATCCATATAGGCACATTAACATTTTTAGGAAACAAAAAAGAAAGTGCACTTTATAGTGCGGTACACACAAAGTCAAAACATTGTCTGTAGAGGTGGGAGGGACCTTTTGCCAATGTCAACTGGTTCTTGTTGGCCTGTCTCTCCCTTTGGACCTCTGTAAAGATATAATAAGTAGCCCACTTTCATGGTAAATAATTCAAGATTCTGTTTTCCAATCATTTAAGTGCTGCTGTGCAGCTAATTCTATATTCCGAGAGACACTTGAGGCCTGGCAATGTATCTTGGCTTCTCAGTCACACAAGGATCACAATTATGGCGCGGCGGCTTCGGCGTGCCGCTCCTGAGCTCGAAAGATAAAGTGCAGTAATGGAAATGCCAACCTGTTATAGAATCCGGGGCTCCGGTGTCGACAACAAAACAAAACAAAGTC
>NC_050513.1:5215854-5216999 GCF_002922805.2 Oryzias melastigma
AACAATGTCAACGATGGAGCTGCTGTTTGAGTTATATCTTTTAGGTTTGAGTGGGAGAGGATGGCAAAACAGGGATGTGTTGCTATTCGTTGTCTTTTGACATAGAGAGCGTGAAGAAAGCTGCTATCTGATATCTAAAAAGCTCCACACGCGACCCTGGCTCTCCCCCCTGCTCGACTCCGGCTTTGATTTTGGCTTGAGAGGAAAGCAGAGAGCTTCCAGGTGAACAAACAGCATACACATGCCTAAGATGTGAGCTTCAGAGAAACAAAGTGACACTACTCCCTATACCCCCCCTACTTTCTTTATATATAGCATTTCCACAATAGCTATAGCGCAGGGATGTCAAACTCAATCGCACAAGGGGCCAAAATCCAAAACACAGTTTAAGTCGCGGGCCGAACAGGACAAACATTTATTGAACACTCTAAAACAACATTTTTAAAACTTTAAACATAATTTCAGTGAGACATATAACATTACCTGATATAACAGGAGTGTGAATGCTGAAAGCTGAATTTGGCTGATGAAGATGCTAGTGCTGATAGCTGAAGATGCTGAAATTGATGGCTAAAAACGCTGAAGCTGATAGTTGAAAATGCTACAGTTGATGGCAGAAAACGCTGAAATCCATAGCTGAAAACGTTGAAGTTGATAGCTGAAAATGCTGAAGTTGAAAACTGAAAACAATAAAGTTCATAGCTGAAAACCCTCAAGTTATTAGCGGAAAATGCTGATGTTGATAACTGAAAACGCTGAAGTTGATAACTGAAAATGCTGAAGTTAAAAGCTGAAAACAATAAAGTTGATAGCTGAAAACCCTCAAGTTATTAGCTGAAAATGCTGAAGTTGATAGCTGAAAACCCTCAAGTTATTAGCTGAAAATGCTGAAGTTGATAACTGAAAATGCTGAAGTTGATAGCTGAAAACGCTGAAGTTGATAGCTGAAAACACTGAAGTTGTTAGCTAAAAACACTGTAGTTGATAGCTGAAAACACTGAAGTTAATAGCTGAAAACACTGAAGTTGATAACTGAAATTGCTGAAGCTGATAGCTGAAAATGTTGAAATTAATAGCTGAAAACGCTGAAGGTGATAACTGAAAATGCTGAAGTTAATAGCTGAAAACGCTGAAGTTGATAACTG